>NW_013668598.1:18644-52001 GCF_000517525.1 Limulus polyphemus
TAAATTTCCCTCTATTTGTGTCACAAATGGTGCTACATTTGGAAGTTTGGTACCAAAATGTGTAAAGTTTTACCGTTGTATTAAATTTCCCTCTATTTGTGTCACAAATGGTGCTACATTTGGAAGTTTGGTACCAAAGTGTGTAAAGTTTTGCCGTTGTATTAAATTTCCCTCTATTTGTGTCACAAATGGTGCTACATTTGGAAGTTTGGTACCAAAGTGTGTAAAGTGGAGAGACCCATGCAGATACATAGTACTCACATTAATATATCATTGTTTTTCTACTGGAAAGGAAATATGTTAAAATTATGGGAAAAGTCTGCTTCGGATTAGCTGATGTTCAGTTTGGAGCATCTGTATAACTTTAGGAATGAGATATGATATACCTTAATAACACCCTTTCATATGTCTATTGCACACAAGCAATAAATTGTTGAATGTGCAGAGTATTTACGTTGCTACTGAACAAAACACAAGTTACCCCAATGATATTCGGAAGGTCATATTTGATAAAATCAACATAATTATTCAGGAACGCAAATCACTTTGTGTAATTTTTGTTTCTTTTTTATTAAATTGTAACTAGATGGATGTGAATCTTCTTAAGTTGAACCTGAGGCACGTGCAAATCATGAATAAATTAACACTACTTTTCTTAAATCGTCAAGCATGAAGGTAGAATTTCAGAATGATGAACAGTTTTAGGTTTCCAAGATTTTATTCACTTCCACAACAATGTAATGTTCGTTTCAAGTCCAGTAAAAATATATGCCTTGATCGGCGCCATCTTCAACTTTATTGTCATCTGAGTCGTCTATGTCTGGTTCAGCGAGCGTAAACATGTCTGGTTCCATGTTTTCAGCGAGTGTATGAATGTCTAGTTCCATGTTTTCAGCGAATGTATGCATGTCTGGTTCCATGTTTTCAGCGAGTGTATGAATGTCTAGTTCCATGTTTTCAGCGAGTGTATGAATGTCTAGTTCCATGTTTTCAGCGAATGTATGCATGTCTGGTTCCATGTTTTCAGCGAGTGTATGAATGTCTAGTTCCATGTTTTCAGCGAGTGTATGTATGTCTGGTTCCATGTTTTCAGCGAATGTATGCATGTCTGGTTCCATGTTTTCAGCGAGTGTATGAATGTCTAGTTCCATGTTTTCAGCGAGTGTATGAATGTTTAGTTCCATGTTTTCAGCGAATGTATGGATGCCTAGTTCCATGTTTTCAGCGAGTGTATGCATGTCTGAGTACATGTTTTCAGCGAGTGTATGCATGTCTGATTACATGTTTTCAGCGAGTGTATGAATGTCTAGTTCCATGTTTTCAGCGAATGTATGGATGCCTAGTTCCATGTTTTCAGCGAGTGTATGCATGTCTGAGTACATGTTTTCAGCGAGTGTATGCATGTCTGGTTCCATGTTTTCAGCGAGTGTATGCAGGAGTAGAGTGTGCAAACATTTGTCCTACTTATCCTCATATTTACATGCAATGCAGCAATATACCCGAGGCCTCTTGCATCAACAGTTGCCTAAGCATTTATTCCCAACACATTTGCGACAAGTAAGTATTTTTACGACCTCTGGCAATGGCTGTTGTGTTATCTCGATTGGTTCCAAGCAAGGCGTACCCTTCCTCCATAGAAATGGAAGTACAGAATGTAGATCCATCTTTGCTCTGTGAGCTCATTTTTGGACAAGTGTTACTTAAAGAGTGCGCATTAAATGCTGCCGAAATAAGTCCTCTGTAGGCGGGAGACATCTCATCTCTTTATCTTTTTACTCAAGAGGAAGTGAGTGAATAATGCTGCCAAGGACAAAAATCATCTTCCACCATACATTTGCATCAGGAGATTTCTGGCAGAAGACATAAGATTATTTTATATCTCATACTTAGCGGATTCTTCATACTGTGCTAGTAGGCTACAGTCCATTTCCTTGCGGTGATTTAGTGATTTTGCTTTACTGATCCCATACACAAAGCTAGGGTCATCCTTCCCTGTGAATGTCTACATAAAGGGTTGAAGACCACAGTCATTTGGTCCCAGTATCTTTGACAGCTCATGGATCGCTACTCGCTGGTCTACTGATTTTCTGAGCCATACCTCGATCGCATGCATAATAAACAAGCATAAACAGGATGTCAGTGTCCTTGGCATACACCACAATGCATTTACAAGTGTTGTGTTGTTTATAAATAGGTGAAAAGTATCAAAGTCCTGTTATTTATTACTTGTAAAGGTACAAGGCTAACAGTGCGAATTTCAGAAAAAATATAGCATTAACTTTGGCACCTATAACTGTTGTTGTCGTTAAATGTGCACATTGCTAAGTGTTTACAGTTGCTTATCATTAGGGGTAACTTGTGTTTTGTTCAATTGCAACGTAAATAATCTGCACATTCAACAATTTATTGCTTTTGTGCAACAGACATATGAAATGATGTTATTAAGGTATATCATATCTCATTCCTAAAGTTATACAGATGCTCCAAACTCAACATCAGCTGAACCGAACCAGACTTTCTCCCATAATTTTAACATATTTCATTTTCCAGTAGAAAAAAATTAATAAAATTAATATATTAGTATGAGTACTATTTATCTTTATATCTGAAGGTTACTCTCTGGATTCTTACTTAGGTAGGTCTGAACTTTAATAAAACATAGGGAAACCAAAGATAGCACGAAGTATTCATACCGACCATCGTGCTCCCCGACTACAAGAGCAATCCAAGAACTTTTCAAAAAGAACTTTATTTTTTTTGTGTGTGTCTAGCTTGTCGGATTTAACAGGCGCCACTCGAATCAGGTAATCAATTAAGTGCTTTTAACATTTTTATTTTTATCAACAGCTAGATTTCCATATGGTCTCTAATCAAGATTGTGAATAGAATATCACCGAAACGTGTTTTCAGACTTAACAAGGGTTATATGATAAAGGAAAGGTTAACGAAACTAATCATTGTGGAATGTCAAGCTAATTCTAGAGCATATCTAATAGAGATCATAGAAAAAACTGACCAAGAAGAATCAAGAAAAAACAACAACAAACAAACAACAGCAAAACTTGTGACAAAGAAACCTTGAACTTGATTATGATAACTATTGTTAGTATTTGAGAAGGTCGATGAACTGTTTGTTGCCAGGCTCCACAATCTCAAAGAATATCATTTCATAGACAGTAATGGGGGCACGTTAGAGTTAAAACTATCATTCAGTCTATCGTGCAAAAATAGCCAAGTTTGTTTAAAGATATCTGTATGAGGTGGTTAAACTGTTTAGGAACTTAAAAAAAACAGAGTGACTTGACCGATAAGGTGATAAAGCCATCAGATCTAAGCAGCTCACCTTCTGATACTTAATGAACTGTCAACATACAGCAAGAATCAGAGATTACATGCTCGAGTCAGGGGTTGTATCCTATACGGGTTCAAATAACAACTTCTCATGTCATCATGCTTATGAACTACTTGAGAAACTGGAAAATAATAATATATTTTTCTTATCATTATTTCACGCCTGCACACGCAGCTAAGGTTTACAAACCAACATTTTGAAATTCACCGTTCTCTTTAATATGTCTTTAGTTGTACAATACTACCCCCCCCCCAGTGGCACAGCGGTATGTCTGTGAACTTACAGCGCTAGAAACCGGGTTTCGATACCCGTGGTGGGCAGAGCAGAGATAGCCCTTCGTGTAGCTTTGGGCTTAACTCGAAACAAACAAACAAACAATCTACAATACTTCTTATAATCATAGACCAGACCAGTAGTGCGAAAACGTTTTTAAGGCGCCCTCCTTTTTAAACATGCATTTTGTTCCTCCCCCTCCCGCACCCTGTATAACCCATTTGTGTATATACTGTACATGTAAATTTCCTATGTTACTTGTTGCAGTATATTACTTAATAGTAGCAATATTTGTACTGTAGATTTTAAAATTCTTTAATTTTAAATTTGTACTTTAAAACATAATTGATATGCTATTATAGTCATCATGGGCGCCCGCTGGAAGGGGCATTTGCTCCCCTTACATTTCACAAAAAAATGCACGTATCATGATGTAAACTTAACATCCCAGTTAAACTAAATATTTTTAGTAATAGTTATTACAACTGTAAATTTGTGTTTGCGTTTAAGCACACATAAAACATATTCTTTCAATCTGGTGACTTACATTGTAAAAGCTGACCCCCTACATACATGCCCCCTCCCCTTGAAAATATTTCTGTGGGCGCCCATCATAGTCATAGTTGCGCGCTCCCTACCGACTCTCCCCGCTCCCCTTGAGGGACGTGCCCAAAACCCAGATGTGTTCCTCAAGTTTGTTTCTCAGTCCACTAGTGGATCAGCACTAAGCAGTACATTTCCGGACTTACAATGCTGAAATCCAGGATTCGATTCCCTGGGTTGGACAGAGCGCAGATAACTAATTATATTGTAGCTTCGCGCTGCAAAGCCAACAACATGTATGTTTGTTTGTTTGTTTTAGAGTAAAGCCACATTGAGCTATCTGCTGTGTCTACCATGGGGAATCGAGCCCCAGATCTTAGCATTTTAAGTGATTGAACTTACCACTGTTCCACCAGGGAACTAACATATATGCTTTGTAAAAAATAATACAGGCTGCTGCACATCTTCACACCAAATTTACGAAAATGAGCAGTTTCGCTTATTTATTATTTTAGCATAAACTTTTTTATGTATTTAATATTCACAGTTTTGTGTGTGTTCTATGATTCAGTTCATAAAGCCTTTACAATTTTTTATTAATAACGATTTGAACATAAACACGATATCTAAATAGATATGTTGCTGACGTTGCAATACACTTGTCAATATATTCAAATTGGTTGTAGAACAAAAGTAAAAGAAATGTTAAAGTAATCGGCTTTAATGAAATAAGATGGATCATATGCTATTAAACAAACAAAAAAGAAGACATAATTACTTGAAACTAATCATTTAAATAATAACACGAAAATAATTTGTTTTAAACTTAATGCTGTTACAGTTGTATCCGTGCCTATGTTGCTTTGATACAAGTAAATTAACTTGTGGAAAGTGGGTTATTCTATCAAAACCCTGTTCATAATTCTTGTATGAGGAATAATTGTATAAATGTTAAATGCTGTTAGCGTCGATAGATGCCGCCACCATAAAAACTGAAAAATGCTTCCTGTTTGACCTTCGAATGATGTGATAAGATAGGACAGATCGTTAATACTACTGCGTGGCGTGCTATTCCAATGCGTTTTATGTGGCTTACAATATGTAAAAGTGAGAAAGGTAAAGTGTTGTGTATTTCAATATAAATTACATGAGCTTAAACTGCAGCTGTAAAGAAACTGTTGAAAAGATGAGAACCTGATCATCATCGACACGATATAAAACTTTGAAAGTAACAGATCTTGTGACGTAAAAGGTTCTGTGTATTAGTTATATATTCAAGAAATAGTAGCTTTTATTTCGTCTTTTTTTATATACATTCGCAAGAAATTTGAGTCACAGAAGAGTATTATTGCAGAGTAACTAAACTGTACGGTATTAATGTTTTGACAATTTTATGTTAAAAGGGTCAAGAAACATACTTTATAATGTTTTGTATGTGAATAAGGTGAAACATTCGTCTTAGAATATCATAAAGCTAGTAATACTAACTACATCTACTACTTTTGTAAGCAGTATATATATATGTAAGAAGAACGTTACCATCTGCTCGTCTGTCTTCACGTTTTTTCCATTTCCAGCGTCACCACAGTTAGAAAGTGGCGGGAAACAGTCACATGATCATTCCGGATACTTGTTGCCTCGGCAAAAACATCAAGCGCAAGAAAGGGGTTCAAGTTACAAAGTTTCTGTGAAGGATAAAATTTCGTCAACCTCAGTGACACAGGCATGAACGTGGGGTTATCAGTTCCCTCTCATTTGATAACGGTATATTTAAATACATATTTTTTTCAATAAGTTGCATATTATTTTCATGAAGGCTTAAACTATCGGACATCTTGCCTTGAATATTTTGTTATGGTGACATCTCTGGAGACTTTTCACACAAGTGTCCCCCACACGTCGTTATAATATAATATTAAAGGCAAGACGTTCCATAGCAAAACCCTTACCAATTATGCCCTCTTGCCAACTATGTCCCTGAAACACATCATTTTCATTTAAATGTTCACTGTTAGAAAAATCAGACATGTAATCGTACCAGGTAATATATTTTCATTTTTTAATGAAAAGCCAATGTACTAAGATATGAACACAAAGCTACTCAATGAACTATCTATAGTGTGTTCAGCACGGTTAGCAAAACCCGT
The DNA here is from genome assembly GCF_000517525.1 of Limulus polyphemus. Taxonomy (NCBI): domain Eukaryota; kingdom Metazoa; phylum Arthropoda; class Merostomata; order Xiphosura; family Limulidae; genus Limulus; species Limulus polyphemus. The sequence continues at coordinate 24,960 of NW_013668598.1, forward strand.
TTTAACCCGCTGTAAGTCTTCAGATTTCCTGTTGAGCCACCAGGGGGCCTCTTTAATAAGAGCATGTCATATATACACACTGGTATAATACTGTTATTTTCTTGTTTATTTTAAATAATATTGTTTTGAATTAATAAGAAAGCACATCATACTGACAACTAATATATGAAATATAGTATTACTTGTTGGTTTTGCTAATCTAAACTGAAAATATTTATTACTTTATTGAACATAATTCTTTATGAATGTAAAGTTTGAAATATTAAACTTGAAAGTTCGTTTTCTCCAATAGTCTGTGTTCCAAATAAAAATGTTTTCCGTAAATTCCTAATATAATAATGGAAAATAATTATCCACATTTACTTTATCATATAACAAATAATTATCTAACGTTATAACTCAATTGAATACCTAATTAACAATTGCATTTTTTAATGTCTCTTTTCTAACCAAGACCTAAGAATAATTATTATATTAAAATATTATTTATTTTTATTTATTTAAATCATCTGATTTATTACTAAGTGTAGTATCCTATGATAAATCGTGACTTTGCCACCATGCCCAGCTAGTGCACATTTTAACTGGAAGCGAGTGGGTGATTCACATGTTCTTGCAATCACGTGCTGTCTCCCGCTCTTATGCTGATTGGTCAATTTCAAAGCGCACTCTGCCTTCCTATTACGTAATTCTAAAATAATTGGCCCGTGAGTCTAGAAAAGACTGTTCGCCTAGAGTAGCGACTATTCGAAACCGGAGTGTGGTTGGTGTAGGTGAAAGAAGGATTTCGATGTAACTTTAAAATGTCAACGGCGCTAGTTCCATGTTGTGAGTGGAACGATACATTTTCTAAAGTAAGTAAATCCCATGTTTAAATTGTAATTTAAAACTCTTATTTTTGTAGTTGTTTTTAATAGGAATAAGTTACTAAAAGTAATTACTACTTATCAACAAGTGGTGGGCGTTGCCCGTATTCATATACATGTCGGGAAAAAATTCATGATTTTAGAAAAACACGTAGGTTTAAGAAGTCTTAACATAAATGAATAAAACCTATAACCTGAGCGCTTTCGAAACGGTTTGCCCTTGAAGAAGAAAAGTCCACCTTTCGAAAGCGCTCGGGTTATATGGTTTTTATACATTTATGTCGGAAAATATGTTATAGAGAAAGAGTTAATTAATCTAGCGTGTGTATATAGGTAGTTTTAAACCGAAGCCTCTCTCTCTTTCTCTTTAGAACAACGTTTCAGCGCACAAAAGGTCATTCCCGCTGGACAGGAGGCCCCTAATTTCGCCGCCTCTCAATGTAGCAGGTTCCAGGCGAAGTTCTGCCAGTGCCGCATCTAATGTGATCCCACCAACATCCAAGTCAGTATTGACGTTCCAGAAGTCTATTAATGGAGTCGGAATGCACCAACCGATCAGCTCGCCAGTAGACAACGTTAGCTGTGGTCCGAAGGAACACCGACGGCTCGATCGCAGCTTCAGTGAACCTGCCACAAAACCTACTCAAGCAAACTCCAGTCGTTATAAAACAGAGCTATGTCGACCATTCGAAGAAAATGGAACGTGCAAGTACGGAGATAAATGTCAGTTTGCTCACGGCGCTCAGGAATTGCGTACGTTAGCTCGACATCCAAAATATAAAACTGAGCTTTGTCGTACTTTCCACACCACGGGTCTTTGTCCATATGGACCAAGATGTCATTTCATCCACAACAGCGAAGAGTTAAGAAAACATATGCTCAATAACCTTCACGCTGGTTTGAACCCTCTACAATACCCCGAAGGTCCATCAGAACAGCCGAGAGCAGGTCTTGGTGCTAGCCGACCCAAGACTCTTTCTCTGGGTAGCTTTAGCTTGGGGTCCACCGGAGAAATGTCTCCACCCTCCAGTCTCAGTGCCAGCCCAACATCACTGAACAGTTTTTTTCCAGATGATAATTTTGGGACATTCTTTTCAACGCACCACGCCCCAGGTTCTACACACCGTTCTGCATCTTTTCCTTTCTGTCAGGATTTTGCTCTTCTGATGTCTCCTGTGAAACAGCAACCTTGTCTGTCAACGTTCGGTGGTTCCCAGCCAAGCCTTAATCCTTTCATCATAAGCACCTTGGGTGGTGATATGGCAGGAGAAAATCCCGTATGCTCTGATCCTTTGTATTCACCTGTCCATGCCCCACCATCCCCGGCAAATTCGTTGAATTCCGAATTGGACAATCTGAGCTCTGCTTTTGATATCAATCACAATCTTCCCCGGTTGCCTATCTTCAGCAAGTTGTCTGTTTTCGATTCGGACTAAGCTTCTGTCATTTCAGTTTGTGTTATAAAATAATGATAATAAATGTGCTCAATGTCTGGGACCAACCAACGTCAATAGATGTACGTGACATTTGTATCATAATAATTAGTATTAAGTTATGATTTTTGTATGTGTTATTAATTTAGGCTGCTTATGATGCTAAGTTTTACATTTTGCACAAAACCTAATTATACCAGTATATATTTATTTGTAAAGCGTTTGTACTGTAGCCGCTCTTAATGGTTTTCACCATGTAACTTTATTATGTCACAGGGCATTCACCGACGTGGGTGGTAAAACCATTTTGATTGTCACGATTATTCAATATAATGTTTAAATGTCATTATTTCCTATACCCTATTTTTTAAGTATTAATAGATATAGATATCAAAAGTACGATGAAATTTGTCTTAATTTTAATATAAGATGCTGTCATTCGAAAATGTTCCGACACTGTAGTTTGAATATTATTCTAGTTAAGCTTAAATCAGTGTTTTTGTGCAGTAGGTTTAAGCCTTAGGGTACGTCTTAGAATTCATGTATTTAAGTAACTTATTTATTTTTTAAAATATGCCTTGGGCAGTCATTTAAGATTCATTAATATTGACAATGAAATAGCGTATGTGATGAAGAGTAAGTTATTTTGGTAACGTAAGACAAAAATAATGAAATCGTCAGAGTTTCCTTCAACTTCAAGCCTTAATGTTTTAATTCGCACAAGATTTAGTGAAGATATTTTAAAGAAGTGCCTTAATTCTTTCGTCTTCCTCTATTTGCCGAATGTTGTATAAAATTAAAAAGACGTTGTCAAGATTCGATGAAAGTTTTTGTTTTATTTGAAAGTGGGGGGGACAAAGGAAGCATTCCGTAAAAATAGAACCATTATCTTTAACGAGTTACCTCTACTCGTGGTATTCGTAAACAATATATAGCTGTTGAATGTATTAAATAAATTTCTAATGTTTGAAATCATATTTGAAAAAAAAATGCTAGTGACTGAGTTTTGTATTAAATATATATATATATCTACATAACATTTTATTCTAAGAAAAATTATTCAAAATGGCAACTCTTCATAAATTAAAATTCAAAACAGCAAAGAAAGAAATATTAAGATTTTTTTCACAGGCCGTCTATCTTTTTCCACAAGAATCAAGAAAGAAAAAAAATACTTGCACCGTTGCCAAGTGACAGACGCCTTGTTTATTGTTAACGTTCTTCTGATGTCGAAGAGGCTATTTTCACGCGGGTAAAGAAACACGCTTATACCCCACCTAACGTTACGTTTCTGAACAACTTGTTTTTATTGTGTTTCATGCGAATCATGAGCCGTTTACTAAAAACTTAGTAATCTCGAATTATGTGGTATATATATATAGATGAAGAAAACAAAAGCCAGAAAACTATTGGATAAACACATTGAAATTGAATCCTGAAAACAAACAGGTAACTCAACATTTGTTGGACCACATGGTCTGAGTAAAATGTAGATGGAAATTCAGCTGGTCCGAAGAAATGTATTTCTGATCTACGGACAGTATTCCGGTTATTGATATTTTGATAATTTAGAATTAACTAACTGAGCATTTCCTCTCAAGCTGTATTTGTTTGTTTTTTTATTAATAAATCTTAAAAACACATAGAAAGCGATTTTTAAGAACGTATATACGGAATTGTAATTTTCGGTATTTGAATGTTTTCAGAGCAAAGCCACATCTGGCCATCTGCTGTGTCCGTAAACTTACCACTGTCTCCCACTGGGTGGGGTGGGAGGCTCGGTATTTGTTCTAACTTTACGTGATTTAAAAACCAGTTCAGTGTACACATAGACCACTTTTCCATATAAACTTGCAGAAAAACTATCTTTACTCTTTAGATAATAATAATAATAAAAACCTTTATATTTTAGTCAACGTTTCACACTTGCGACAGCAGGGCTAATTTTGTTATGTAGTAAAGATAGTTTTTTCTCTAACTTTATTGCCAAAATATTTAAATCCCTCTAGTATAATTACAAGTTCTGAAAAACAACACTTTTCTATATATAATACCCTCCCCCAATGGCTCATCGGTAAGTCCGAAGGCTTATAACGCTCAAACTCGGGTTTCGATACCCGTGGTGAGAAGGGCACAAATAGCCCATTGTGTAGTTTTTTGCTTAATAACAAAATAAGTCACATATAAAGAATTTAAGAATTTATTCACTCAAAGTGAATCGACATAAACACTTTAACATTTATTTTATCAAAATGCCAAAATTTACTTATGTTAAAGCGAGTAAGAATATTATGTTTGTAACTCTTGCACGACTTTACATCGTAGCTATAAAGATATTAATAAGCATCTCACACTTTATTGCAGTAACATTAAGAGAAGGTGCAGTGAAAATACTGTATCTAGGTCACTGTTAGAGCAGGAATAAGATGGGAATGGTAGCGACATCTGGTGGAGCTGGTCTCTAAAAACTGATTAACAGATGCAGGCCATGACCTGTATATGGAGACTGGGAGTAATTGCTGGTTTTAACAGAGGTACAGGAAAACGAAGGTTATTCACCTATAATTTCCTTATCTATAAAGTTGTATACGGAAGTAATAAAAAAAACTATATTTTTAGATTAACATTAATGAAGAAATGAGCTTTGAACGAACCTTGTATACAACTTTACATAAGTTTGCATTAATTTCCGAACAATTCAGGGTTTCAATAGTACGTCAGTATTTAGATATATTTAGGTTTAATTCACGCAACTGAGGGTTTAATTTGTCTTCGTGTTACGTAGAAGAAAATGACCATCGGGTTACAACGAGAATGACTGGCGTTTTATATTAGAAAAAAAAAGGATCATTTCGCCTCAGATTGAGAGAGCTCTTTCAAAAGAGGTTCAGTAATAGATTGAAAAATACATTAAGAAATATATATTCAAAGAGTGCACAGAGGGAAGCCGGATCAGCTGTTAAGAGAAGTCAAATAGTTTGTAAAGGGTGCACAGAGGAAAGCCGGATCGGCTGTTAAGAGAAGTGAAATAGTTTGTAAAGGGTGCACAGAGGAAAGCCGGATCGGCTGTTAAGAGAAGTCAAATAGTTTGTAAAGGGTGCACAGAGGAAAGCCGGATCGGCTGTTAAGAGAAGTCAAATAGTTTGTAAAGGGTGCACAGAGGAAAGCCGGATCGGCTGTTAAGAGAAGTCAAATAGTTTGTAAAGGGTGCACAGAAGAAAGTCGGACCGACTGTTTAGAGAAGTGAAATAGTTTGTAAAGGGTGCACAGAAGAAAGCCGGATCGGCTGTTAAGAGAAGTCAAATAGTTTGTAAAGGGTACACAGAGGAAAGCCGGATCGGCTGTTAAGAGAAGTCAAATAGTTTGTAAAGGGTGCACAGAGGAAAGTCGGCTCGACTGTTTAGAGAAGTGAAACAGTTTCTAAGAGGTGCACAGAGGAAAGCCGGATCAGCTGTTAAGAGAAGTGAAATAGTTTGTAAAGGTCGCACAGAGGAAAGCCGGATCAGTTGTTAACAAACGTCAAATAGTTTGCAAAGGGTACAGAGAGAGAATTTCAGTTTAATTGTTGTTAAGTGCAAAGCTAGACAATGGGCTATCTGTACTCTACTCACGACAGGTATCGAAACCTGACCTTTGGTGTCGTATACCTGCAGATTTACCGCTGAGCCGCTGGGGGAAGGGGGATACGTGTTGAAATAAACTATGTCTGAAAGTAAGACTACAACCACACAGACTTTTAAAAGTATGATAAAACTCTATCATATTTATAGCTATGGGTCATGTTTAGAGTTTCAATAATATTTGTATGTTAATTTAAACACGAGTTATCGTAAAGGAAACTTTCTCAACATAGGGCTAAGTAGACCTCATATTGCTCCAATGTCACTATGACATTTACTCAATATTTTATAACTATAACAACAGAATACGAAAACTCTAAGTAACTTCATCATAAGTAAAACTCATTTTTTATAATAAAATGTTTTTATAAAGCAAACTTATTTCTCAACTTTTCTATCATCATTATGGATCACGTTTCGGAAAACGACTGATGACGTCATGGAAGTTTGTTAGGATTACACGAGGGTATACAGAATTGATGGTTTTCAAGGTCAGAATGATAAAAAATATAACGTATTTGCTAAACAGCCCGTACATTCCAATGAAAATAGAAACTGGTTTAACCGCCAAATATTCGCTAGAATAAACTTCATTTTTTTACTGTGTCTAAAGTCGAACAAACGCAGTAACTACCGGAAGTACATCAGTGACGCACACAAATGGATGTGTTGAAGGGCTATCTATAGTGTGTGTGTGTGTGTGCATCTTATTCAACGACTACGTGCAGACAAACTCAGATACTAATTAATGCAATAATGTATAAATAATAACCATGCATACAATACACGCATACATTGCGTGCCTATGTATAGAGTTGCTGAGGGATGATAACTGAGTGATATGTAATATAATACATATACACTTGGGGCGTTCTCACAGGCTGCTAAAACGGACATCCTTTGTTGGATATTGCCATTTAACTATGTAAGTGTATTCTATGCGCACTTAATCTAATAATACTCTGTCTTTAACCCTGTGAACCTCTTACTGATACAGTATAACTATGGTCTGTCTTGTATTCTAATGTTCTCCACAAAGACTCAATATGGTAATAATACACCTTTCTCTTCGCTGATAGTAAACCGAAAAAGAACACTGTGTTTTGTTTGTTTTTAAATTTTGCGCAAAACTACACGAGGGCTATCTGCGCTAGCCGTCCCTAATTTAGCAGTGTAAGACTAGATGGAAGGCACTTAGTCATCACCACCCACCGCCAACACTTGGGCTACTCTTTTACCAACGAATAGTGGGATTGACCGTCACATTATAACGCCCCCACGGCTGAAAGGGTGAGCATGTTTGGTGTGACGGGGATTCGAACCCGCGACCCTCAGATTGCGAGTCGAGTGCCGTAACCACCTGGCCATGCCGGGCCTGGCTGTGTTTTTTACATATAATGCCCCCCTCCTCCAATGGTTAAGCGGCAAGTCTGCAGGCTTATGACGCTCAAAATCGGGTTTCGATAACCGTGGTGGGCACAGCACAGATAACCCATTGTTTAACTTTGCGCTTAGCAACAACTTAATCAATTACTTGTAAAGGAATAACGTAAATAAAGGGGTTGGACAAAATAATGGGAAGACCTCTTAATTTCTAAATTTTATATATTAACACGGTGTTGGTCCTCTACGGGGAGATAATACAGTATTAACACGAAATGAAATTGGTTAAACAATGTGTTACCTATCAGGCAATGATTTTTTTTTAACATTCGTCGGTCAAAGCTTCTCCTAACTGTTGACATGGTGTTGGTTTGTGGTGGACATCTGCTCTGAAGACTGGTTTCAAAAACTAGCCAAAGAAGCTCGATCATACTTAAAGATGGTGATTGTGGTGGCCAAGCTAGGAACCCATACTCTTCCTCATGTATTCTTAGCCCATTTTTTAACGTTTTCAGAAGTATGACTTGTTGGTCTGTTTGAAAATACAGTGTTGATCATATAGTGAAACTAGTCTGTAATAAAGTTTCAGAAATCATCTTCTGTAACTTTACCTTCAAATGAGATCATTGTTTCTAAACTATCCCAACAAAAAGCTGTTCATATCCTCACCGAGCCTACACCAGGATTAATTGATGGCACAAGACATTCAAGGTTGTAAGCATTTTTTGGTTTCACTACACATAAACACGGCAATTTTATGGAAAGAGTGCAAAGGGTGATTCGCGATCTTTAGTCCAATCTTTATGTTCTTTGCACCGTCTCACTCGGACTTTCGATTTTTTTTTGGGGGGGGGGGTTGGTAACTAGAGGCTTCTGAATAGCAGATCTAACATAATAGGCTGTCTTGTACTGATCTTCTAGAGTTGTTTTGACAAAGATTAGTTGCTGTATTGTTAAGTATTGTGCACCTTTTATTTTTGTCTCAATACACACGTTAATGGTTGTCTGTCATGATCGTAGTTTTTTGACCACTATTATACTAGTTGTTGTTTTATTTTTCAACATCATTGCTGACATCAGTCTTTACAATGCCCTTCAGGATACGTTAATTATTTTAGGTGTTCGTGGCACTGAAAATCCAACTAAAAGTTCACCACAATCGCGGCTTTTGGGAAATCTGGCCCACATTTTTAACTTGATAATTTTAGTACCTTTCTCTGAAAAATAATAATATACTACTCCTAAATACAAATTCAACGGTATAGTATAATTTAATGCACAATTAGATTGCCATGGCTGTATTTCCTCTCTTAGAGACACCTAAACTTGGAGGTCAATGTAAGCACCATAATTTTTAACCAATATGTGTTTTCGCGCATTCAATTTAGAAATACTTTTTCTTAAATCATACATGTACTTTATCCATATTCAACTTGGGGCACCAGGACCACTAGAAAGAGACTTGCAAAAAGTTGTACTTCAACCATCGTAAGCAGTAGGTCTTCTTGTAACAGGTGAGAATCGACGAACACATGGTTAGTGGTAAAAGCCGTTCATGTGCCCTAGGCAACAGTATGCAACATATTCAAAAAGGATATCTACCTGGAAAACCAACAAAGTCACGTGTGCACAAGTTGCTTCCTCAAAATATCGTCCATCTGTGGCATACTTCAAGCTACTGGAGAATGAAACAAATATTCATGCTATTCCATACAAGGACAGGTCAAGTCGCCGGAGGCAATGCCTATGGATTTCTGTGTGATCAGCTGCTGAAACAGTCGCTAGAACCCATTCTTCTCGTATACTAGATGAACTATGGAAAACATTCAGGGAGGAGAGGTGTGCTTTAGACTGAAATCCTCACGAAAGAGCCTTCAGCAATGAAACTATGCTGTAGGAGTATTTTCAAGGTGCGTGATAAAGGTCGCTAGATAAAACATGAACAGACGCAGCAACATGGACTAAAACAACGTAGTGAGGCCCCAAAATCACTGTATTGTAAGGGAATGAACTGTACCAGAGTACACTCACATGTTGATAGCTTCAATGTGATTAGTCGTTATTCAATCAGTTAGACAGTGTCACACCATAATGCTTATCGAAGTATAAGCAGTCGTACTGTTCTCAGTAGTATTGTGATGAATGCAGTTATTGCTCCCAGGAGATAAACGCCATCATACACACAAGTAGAATGAAAAGTTTTGGCTGGTGTAGACTACTTGGTGCAACAGAGTTTGGCAAAATTTCATCTTTCAGTGGGAGCCGTATGGAAATTCTGAATAGAGTATGTGAAACTAATTCTGTTTATAAGAGAAGTGAACGAGATAGAAAGCCAGAACTCTTTTAAAATGTTGTTTAACAACTCAGGGTGCGCTTTTTATTGATACACGATAATCCAGTAAAAATATTGCGAATGACCTAGCTGTAAGAACAGGCGTGAATGTTAAAACAATAAAAATACAATAAAACAATAAGATGCATGTTAGCAAGAAGTGGTTTCAATAGATAATCCAAAATCGTTTCTGAAGTAAGAATTGGACAACAAACCATGAAATGTTCAAAACTCGAAGAGGTAGGTACTCGTTGAATCTAAATTCAAATTTGGAATTAATTAACTACAGTTTCTTAGATGGTAAAGAGGAGAACGGAATCTTGACCATTGTACAACGTCGACAGGGCAGCATGCTGAGAGACAAATGCAAGTGTGAAGATTCATCTCAGCTAATGATGTTGGAACCTACAAAATATTGATGGTACTCTAACTACTGACTGGTACAAGCGATTTCTTATCTGTATCGTCATTCTATCAGAAACAAGTTCTTGGATTGGGATTCATCTTTCAGCAAGACAGTGATTCCAATTATGAAGCAAGTATGTGCAATCGACACCAGGTAGAGATAAAAAAAGGCTAATGGAATACTCACAGCTAAAGTTTGATTTGTTCAAAGTCCCGGTATAAATAGTAAAAATATATAGGCGTTTATGGAAACTGGGGAAGTAAAACGACAACCAAACATCTTGGCTGAAATGTGTATATCAATACAAGGCAATATAGTTAATATATCCTTTGCTGATTTACAGCCGGTTTTAGCCTAGTAGTTAAGTGCCACACTGTGGATTGAAGGGTCCGGGATTCGAAACGTGATGCCTCCAAACACGCTCCGAACCTTCACTGATATGCGCTAAATAAGAGACAATCACCCCCATTATTCAATTTAAACAGCCGGACAAAGCCCTTTTGGCGGCAGATGCTGCTCTAACCAGTAGTTCAAAATTACAGACAACAATACCTAAACCTTGGTGGTCTCTGACCGCGTGTACATCAGGTGCCGTTCAAGTTTTAAAAATTCCATATTCAATTCTAACTGTATAATCTATATTCTGTACAAACTCAGTATGTGATACTTTATCTTTAAATATTTAGGTGTTGCTTTGGAAAAAAATAAGTAATATTAAAACATTGTTATAAATATTTCCTACGCAGATACTCAATTCAATAACTGACAGTCCCTAATAATTCTATATTTAGCTGTATATCTGCTCCTAAATTTCTTTGTTGTCATGCAAAGATTCAGTATAACTTTACTCAGTTTTAACTGAGTGGGCTCAGCATGGCCAGGTGGTTAGGACGCTTGATTCGCAATCTGAGGGTCGCGGGCTCGAATCCCCGTCACACCAAACATGCTCGCCCTTTCATCCGTGGGGGGCGTTATTAGGTAACGGTCAATCCCACTATTTGTTGGTAAAAGAGTAACCCAAGAGTTGGCGTTGGGTGGTGATGAACTAACTGCCTTCCTCTAGTCTTTCACTGCTAAATTCGGGACGGCTAGCGCAGATAGCCCTCGTGTAGCTTTGCGCGAAATTAAAAACAAACAAATAACTCTACGTATATTAGTTTAACGGACAATAATCACACTCGGATACAAAAATGGTTGAAATAATTATGTAATTTATGTTTCGGCCAAATGACCTTCGTCGGGACTACAATGAAGCTCGTTTGGCCAAAATACTGCCCATGTAATTATATTTATCATATGACGATTTTACAAATACTTGGTAGTCTTTTATGAACCTTAATATCATATTGTAAACAAAATATTTTCCGTAGTTGTTTTTGTAATACTTAAAATTTAAGTTTTTCTAACTAATCTGATTGATCTAACGAGGGAAAAAAACAACAACTTTCAAACCGGTTTTCAATAGGCACTGTATTTAGAATTTTGACACGCAGTTGAAGTTGTTTCTTTACAGATGTGAATTGTACACACATGGAACACATACCACGTGTTGCCTTTCGTATTCCAAACACTGTTCACGTATTTTTAGCTCACTTTCAACTTGGGCTTTTGTGTGCACTAGCTGAGTGATGTTTTCGGTTGTACTTGTTGCTAGGCGCACCGTAAACGCATGCGCAGTGTTATCAGCAATTTGAAAGGGAACGATGAATGCTCGTGTTTAGTCAGTGTACATCGTTTTAATGATTTCTGTAAACATCTAATGAAAAGAACGTTTGTGTTGAGCTTTGCAGTGGTTAAAACTGAGACTTCATTTGAATATCTATACGAATAGGACAACTGGGATAAATTTTTATGCAAAGAAAACACTCGATTTAAGAGCTCCAAATTGTGGCGGTGGTGTGCCTAGCATCATAGCATATGCTCTCTTATAATATATACACGTATATATATATATTTATACAGCAGTTTTTAATAAATATTTTGATTCTGTTGATCGTTTTACAGCTGTCTATTTTTTTAATAAAAAAAATGTGCAAACTAAAATTAGACCCTGCCCCAAGTTTGGAAAAACATCATAGTAGCATTTGAATACTTCTTACTCATTATTGCATTTATATAAATCCAGTGCATTGTGTCATTTAATTAGCCCTTAAATTAGTGTTGATTTGTTTGTGAAGTTTCGTGCAAAGCTACTCTACCCGTCCCTAATTTTGAAATGATAGACTAGACGGAAGAGAACTAGTCAACGCCATCTATAGGCAACTCTTGGATTACACTTTACCAACGAAAAGTGGGATTGACCGTCACATTATAACGTCCCAATACGACTGAAAGGGCAGGCAGGTTTGTTGTTGGGATTCGAACCTGTCATCCAAAGACTGCTAGTAGAGTATTTTAACTACCAAGTCATGCAAGGCCAAAGGTGATACAGAAGGCTGCTGATTTGTGAAACATATTTATTACATTGGATTAAAAGTTATGGAAAACATCAACAACCTCCTAGTGCATAAAAACTGTCCTAAAATGATATCCTTTATCGCGTGAATTTATCAGTTTATCTTTATATCTATCAATATATCTATCTATCTATTTATTTTGAGGTATGCACTAACCTGCCAAACTAGTCCAAACATACCTTGAACACGAGACATGCTCTGCAAAAGAACTTAACACATATTAACACAGAGACAAACCAGTTCAGTAGTGGGAAGAAAGCCAAAACGTTATGAATGACGTGATTTTGAGAAAGGAGTGAATACAGACTACTGAAAGTTGAAGGTCAAAATATACAGTAGTAACAATGCTTGGAACATAAGACATACATCTGTTTTGGTTTTCCTGGCTAAGAAAAAGAATATGTCAAAATAAGTCCTACAGATAACAAGAGATTCAAGGATTCGGAAAGTAGAGATATTTTGTTTGTTTGTTTTTTCGTTGAATTTTTGCAAAGCTGCTCGATGGCTGTCCCTAATTTTGAAATGATAGACTAGAGGGAAGGCAACTAGTCAACACCACCCACTGCCAACTCTTGAGCTACTCTTTTACCAACGAATATTGGGATTGACCGTCAAATTATAACGCCCCCACGGCTGAATGAGCAAGCATGTTCGGTGATGGGATTCGAGCCCGTGACCCGCAGATTGACAGTAAATTGCCCTAACCACTAGACCATGCCAGCCCTTAGATAGAAAGAAGAGATAAAGTCAAATTCACAACACCTTTTCTCATGACAGCAAACCAAAAAAAAAAAACAGTTTGTATTCGATGACGAGGAACCCAGTCTGTAATTAAGCACAAACCTACACAAAGGGCTATCTGTGTTCTGCCGGACCACGGGTATCGAAACCCGGTTTATAGCTTTTTAATTCTGCGGACATGCCCCTTTGCCACAGGAGAAAAACAGTAAAATTACTAAAAAATATTAAGAAATAAATAAAACAAGCAAAGTGAAATTACCCCCCCCCCAACAAAAAATCAAACTCAATGATCACTAAACTTATATGGATGCTGATAGGGAACTCTGTAAAGTTATTAAACTTGAGTAATTATCAAGAAGAACAGAAGAAAAAAGAACCATTATCAAGTCAGTCTCTCTTTTTATTTCTTTTTTTTTTCTTGAAGTCTGAAATGGTGAATAAGGCAAACATTATTAGGTTATTCTCTTTAAGGTTGGTTAAGGTTTCTTGTTATCAAAGTTATTTAAAATTTTGTGGAGCAATCAGAGCCACAGCACCAAGTTTCAAAGTGTTAGCTGAATATGAATCAAGGGGCAAGCAGATGAATAATTTAACCATGACTGTGTTGTATCACTTAGAAAATATTGTGGCGTGGCTACTATTGTATAGACTGTATCTTACGCATTGGATATGGAATCTGCCTAAGTATGTCTATTCTTTACCATCCCTCTGGCTATCTAGGGATCAAGGTGAATACTGGAGACGTTTCGTCAGTAGACCAATGTGTTAGTCTAACAGCCCAATAATATCTTCCACAAAGAACCTATATATACTACTCACACCTGATTTTATATTAATCATGCTAGCGACCTTGAATTATCCACCAAGACCCCAAACCTTAACGTACGTGTTCTAGACCACCAAGAATGATTAAGTGTCCGAAATCTTCAAACAAAGGAAGCAAGTTGAACAAGACATATATCTCAACTTAGTTTAGAGCATGCTTGTTATAACAGCACCAGTTACATCATACTAAGACAACCTTCTATTGGAACTTAGTTTAGACCATGCTTGTAAGAACAGTACCAATCACACCATACTAGTACAACCTTTTATGGACTATCGGAACTTAGTTTAGACCATGCTTGTAAGAACAGTACCAATCACATCATACTAGGACAACCTTTTATGGACTATCGGAACTTAGTTTAGACCATGCTTGTTATAGCACCAATCACATCATACTAGGACAACATTCTATGGACTATCGGAACGTATTTTAGACCATGCTTGAAAGAACAGTACCAATCACACCATACTAGGACAACCTTTTATGGACTATCGGAACTTAGTTTAGACCATGCTTGTTATAGCACCAATCACATCATACTAAGACAACCTTCTATGGACTATCGGAACTTAGTTTAGACCATGCTTGTTATAGCACCAATCACATCATACTAGGACAACCTTCTATGGACTATCGGAAATTAGTTTAGACCATGCTTGTAAGAACAGTACCAATCACATCATACTAGGCCAACCTTCTATGGACTATCGGAACTTAGTTTAGATCATGCTTGTAAGAACAGTACCAATCACACCATACTAAGACAACCTACTATTGGAACTTAGTTTAGACCATGCTTGTTATAGCACCAATCACGTCATACTAGGACAACCTTCTATGGACTATCGGAACTTAGTTTAGACCATGCTTGTAAGAACAGTACCAATCACACCATACTAGGACAACCTTCTATGGACTATCGGAACTTAGTTTAGATTATGCTTGTTATAACAGCACCAGTGACATCATACTAGGACAACCTTCTATGGACTATCGGAACGTATTTTAGACCATGCTTGTCAGAACAACACCAGATACGTCATACCACTTTCCATCACTATACGTCTGGATACTTTTTAAGCAGGCCAGTGCATTCATAAAAATTGAAACATTTATCTAACGTGGAGTCTAACCGTTTCCTTTGTTCTTACAGTTTTTAACATTAGGATTATGTATGTATTATATAGCTTTGAGCAGTTAAATGGTTCCTTGTTGTAAAAATGTTTATATCGTGGTTTTGTAAAAAATCAATGCTGTAATGTTCATTTCTTTATGGTTAATGTGCAATTAAACTCTTCATATAATATTTATATAAACATTTATTTCCCTTCCAAACAATATTAATATCAAGAATGTGATTGGCTTGTCCAAACCATGCTAGTAAAAAAAGCAAGTGATTGGCTAGTTCAAACCCTGCTAATCAAGAAGCAGGTGATTGGCTAGTCCAAACCCTGCTAGTCAAAAGCAGGTGATTGGCTAGTCCAAACATTGCTAGTCAAAAGCAGGTGATTGGCTAGTTCAAACCCTGCTAATCAAGAAACAGGTGATTGGCTAATCCAAACCCTGCTAGACAAAAAGCAGGTAATTGGCTAGTTCAAACCCTGTTAGTCACAGGTGATTGGTGTTTTTCTCCGTTTATTTATTTGTGATCGTAAAAAGTTGAGATTTATTTTTACTCATCTTTGTTATTAAAAAAATGGTTGTCCATAAACAACGTTAGGTTCAATTCCTATGAAAATAAAGAACTTGTAACACGAATTAGATACGTTCTAACATCTTTCTCATTTTTTAAATCGTTACCTGTTTACATTTCACTCTTATGTTCCGACGAATCGTCTTTTGCCCTCGTGCTGCGTCTTGAGGTTGGTAAGTTAACGAAATTTCGTTTTGTTTTTTATACTTAAATATCCTGTTGGAATATTCTTTGCAGATTAAATAGACGCAGTATTACATACTATTATAAGCTACAGTGAATCATATAAAGCATCTTTACACGTTACGTTGTTGTTACTTATCTGTTCTCTGCCAAACTACAGATACCGTTGTGCCACTGGAGGGCTCTTACATAGGTGATGAAACGAAACTAATTAACTAACAGTGACAACGACCTACCAGGTCTTCTCCAGTTCCTATTCGCTGTTCTTTATTGGGGAAAATTTGTTAATTAATCTAGTCAATATGTGATACTAACTGTTCATGTATGGGGTGCTGAGAGGAAAAGGCCGGAAAATGGTTCAAGAAACGGAACTAATTAACTAACAGTGACAATGACCTACCAGGTCTTCTCCAGTTCCTATTCGCTGTTCTTTATTGGGGAAAATTTGTTAATTAATCTGGTCAATATATGATACTAACTGTTCATGTATGGGGTGCTGAGAGGAAAAGGCCGGAAAATGGCCCCAAGTTGCGATAAAATACTAATATTTTGTTTCAACGGTTTTGAAAATTATGCGTCAAAGCTGTTGTAAGTAATAGCTGTAAGCATATGTAACAATATTAAGCGCCGTGATCTTATACCATGTGAATAATGCTTACGCCAGGCAACTGTAGCTATTCTTACTAGGACAGCTCCTTGGCATGCCGTCTAGTCACGTTTTTGGTATAGCCATCACGCTGTATTTATGGTCAAAGGCTACAACCGTTCATACAAAATCATTAATTTCTTTCTGCTTTTATGGCTTGTACATTCTAAACATTTATTAATTCCAAGCACACTCAAGAGGTTCATTAAGTAGCCAAACAAATTAGGGCGATAATTGAAGCCAATCATCGTCTTGGGTGCTTTACTTAACAGTCCGCTCAATGAACTGAATTGGAGCATATATTTATACAAATGTAGAAGTATCAACGTTAGGCTTAGCTATTAGTCTAATTACTTTCACCAGGCTGCGATAACTTTTATTATGGTGTTAATGATTCATTTCTGGTTTGTTTTTCTCTCCCTCTTTGTTATTTTTAACTAATTCACTTTGTAAGTTAAAGATATGATCGTAGAATATTTTATATACTTAAAAAAGTGGAAATTGTTATTAAAGTGAGCACAGATTTTTGTAATAATACTGATTGACTCAGCGGCTTATGAGCCTCAAAGTAGCTGACGTTGTGAGTATAGAGATGCTTATACCACTCTCTAAAGTTAGCTTAAGTTATAAATATATTGAAGTTTATATCACTCTAAAGTTAGCTGAACTTATGAATATATAGAAGTTTATATCCCTTTCTAAAGTTAGCTGAACTTATAGATATATAGAAGTTTATATCACTCTCTAAAGTTAGCTGAAGTTATAGATATATAGAAGTTTATATCACTCTCTAAAGTTAGCTGGTATTGTGAGTATGGAAATGCTTATATCACTCTCTAAAGTTAGCTGACGTTGTGAGTATAGAGATGCTTATACCACTCTCTAAAGTTAGCTGAACTTATAAATATAGAGAAGTTTATATCACTCTCTAAAGTTAGCTGAAGTTATAGATATATAGAAATGTATATCACTCTCTAAAGTTTGCTGGTATTGTGAGTATAGAAATGCTTAGATCACTCTCTAAAGTTAGCTGACATTGTGAGTATAGAAATGCTTATATCACTCTCTAAAGTTAGCTGACATTGTGAGTATAGAAATGATTATATCACTCTCTAAAGTTAGCTGACATTGTGGCTATAGAAATGATTATATCATTCTCTAAAGTTAGCTGGCATTGTGAGTATAAAGATGCTTATATAATCCTATAAAATTAGCTGGCATTGTAAGTATAAAGATGCTTATATCACTCTCTAAATATATTTGACATTGTGAGTATAGAAATGCTTATATCACTCTCTAAAGTTAGTTGGTATTGTGAGTATAAAGATGCTTATATCACTCTCTAAATATATTTGACATTGTGAGTATAGATATGCTTATATCACTCTCTAAAGTTAGCTGACTTCATGAGTCTGGATACTTATATCACTCTTCAAAGTTAACTAGCTTTGTGTGTGCGTATAGATGCTTATATCACACACCAAAACTAACTGACTTTCTGTGTCTATAGATGCTTGTATCACAGTCCAAAATTAGCTAACTTAATAAGTATGGAGATAGATAACTCACACTCTACATTATCTGACTTTGTGTGTATGAATCATAACATTACACTCTTAAAGTTAAATGTGTCTATAAGTGCTCATGTTACACTTCAAACAACTTTACGACTTTTGACAATTTAGGCGTCTTCTAGTCATCTTCAAAGAGATTTTGTAGAGATTATATTGTCCTTGACATATTTTCAGCTGATGAGAAACTCGTAATTTAGTGTCTGAAGACGTAATGACCTGAAATTCTTCCTCAATTCAACACTATAGGAGTTGTAATGACAAATTATTCTTTAATTCAACACCCTAAAGGCTGTTTAACGTGAAATTCTTTCTTGATTCAACACCCAGAAAGTTGTTATGACCTAAAACTCTTCCTTCATCCAACACTCAAGAAGTTCACCAATCAAAACGTTAATTATATCTGTTAAAAGCACTTACTAGAATGCTTTTGAAATTGAAGACTTATTTCAGCTACAGAAGCAGGTAAAAATCACAGGGGTGATCCTATCTATTATGCATTTGTTTGATGTAAAATCTGTTAAAATCAGATTTGATATGTGTAGGTAAATTCACGTGTGCAGTGGGTATGTACACGTATTTTGCTTTCAGCCTTCGTTATAAACTTTAAATAATTCAGAAGTTAATTTATAAAATATCAGTTCATAAAATATCGAACATCGTCTATAGAGCGTGAGAAAAAAAAAGAAAGCTATCATAAAAAGAACGTCAAGATTTAAAAGAAAACTAAAATGGAAATCTAATAATAAAAGCCAATTATTTAAACTTTATTACCATTGAGATATCAAATGAATATCCACCCCATATTTCGTTAAGATAATGTATTTAACAAAAGTTAAGGTAGATTGATTAAAATATGTCAAGGCATCTATAAAAAAAAAAGAATGTTGTTCAGATAAATTTATCGAAAATATACACTCATTCATTAGCTTAGGACTCATGAGCTGTTGATAAAGTTAAAAAGTCATATGATCACAGGTAAGATAAATAACATAGAATATTCACAGGAAAACCTGATAACCAAACGATATGTTTTACGGTAGAGTGTTTTTTACAACGCCCCCTATATATTCACTTTACTTGATTGGTGACGACGTATAATAAGCACCTTTCAAGATCATCATCGTCCCTGTCAGTCACACAACAAGAAATATTAAAGGAGTAAATAAAGTCTACGTTTGTAATGTTTTCTTCTCTGTAAGCACTCACACTGCACAGCCTGTTGTGCTTAATTTCACTAGAAACGTTGATAATTCTGCTTCACCCCAACTCTTCCGAGATTTTTAACCTGCAAAATCATGGACTAAACGACCAGATCAGAAATCCCTAAGATCAGGCAAAGTTGTATGTATTGATTGATTGTTTGTTTGGAATTAAGCACAAAGCTACACAATGGGCTCTCTGTGCTTTGCCCACCACGGGTATCGAAACCCGGTTTCTAGCGGTGCCAGTCCGCAGACGTACCGTTGTGCCACTGAGGGGGGGGGCAGTTGTTTTTTAACGTAAAACTATTAAAGAGAGAAAAGGAAAACAGCCATTAGCAACAACCGCCTAACCCGCTACTTCTCACCAAACAGTAGAATAGACTGTCACTTTTATAAGGCACTCCAGCTGAAATTGCTTTCAGCAGCATATCGCTTAGATCCTTTGATCCACAGCTTGATATAATAACCACGAAGCCGCTCATAGCCCTCACAATAATAAGGATTAAATATGTTTAGCGAAAACTCAAATTCTTTACAATTCAGGTACAATAAATAAATATTAAAACATGACTTATTATTTTTAGTAGACACAATGTATTTCTTCTCTCTCTCTCTCTATATATATATATATATAATATTAAATGATAGTTGAATTCATTCTATACGTTATTATCTGCAGTCTATAAAGATTTGATATCCATCAAAACTTCCAATGGATGCCAAATCTCTATAGACTGCGGATAATAACGTATAGAATGAATTCAACTATCATTTATATATTAGGGATGCATGGGTACTCAGCCAGGTATTCGGCCTCGGCCGGGTATTGGACTACCGGGTAATGAATGTCGAAGTTAAGCATCTAAGCCCTAATGTTTGTGGCAACTAACGCGGTACTGAAAGTTACAGTCATTAATTGGTTTAGTTATAAAAAGAAAAACGTGTTCCGAGCAACAAAAACTGACCGCCCGCTGAAAGTCGAGGGTTCAGAGAACAATAGGGGTTAATAGCAGGCATGGCTTGAGAAGTGGATTTCTGGGGATGGTGGGGGTTTTGAGAACAACAATAGGGGTTAGATTTGAAAAGTTGGGGCTAGGCATTGAAAGTCGAAAGTTGTGCTGTGCCCAAATATCAGGTTATAAGTGAGATAAATCGTCAATAACTACTGTCGAAAAGTTTCAAAAATGTTTCATGATTTCTCTATTTAATTTATAGAAAAAAATATTTTTTTTAAATAACGCTTTCTTATATAGGATTATAAACATGGACTTTGTGAATTGATTCCTGTGATGCCTAACATTATTTCGACCAAAATATTCTTTAGTTGTTTATACTCTTAAGGAATTTACTCATACAGCACAAAGTAAACCATTTGTTATATTTGTTGACAAAGAGCTAAACGACTGTGCAAATATCCCTAGTAAAGTGGTGTGGGGAGAAAGAACTGAACGATCAACAGTGTATTTGTTCAACAACTGTTTCTGTCATTTTTTTTAAACCAGAACTTCTTCACACTACTTTCAGTGGGGGAAGAATATGTTGTCAGTGGGTTTTTTTTTTTGGTTGTTCTCGGAAGAGCACTTTAGCTTTCACTATTATTAACTTTTGTATGATTGTGTTGCTATTTTTTTAGGTGTTTTTGTTTTTTCAAGGTTCTTAGCTTACAAGAAAGCAAGCGAGCAAATAAACAGAAAGGCAGGTAGTCACAGATAGCTGGATATACGAATTTAGTTTACATTTAAGGTAGAGAGCTTATAAAGACATTGTAAGGTAGAGAGATTTCTAAACCAGATACATAACATTTTTGTAATCACAAGCAGAAAGACAGAGTGGTAAAAACTGGATGATAATTTTTTAATTATTTGGGAACGTTCTCAGCTACTGCATAAGCCCTCGACATATACACGCTTTTGGAATCATCTAATGCTTTTACATATCACATAAAGTCAATAATGAATACTATTTCAAAGTTTGGAGATGGAACATCAACTTGCTTCACGAGATCTGTAGTTGAGTATACTTGAATGTAAGGCAACTGCCTGTTGTAAAAAACACAAGTGTAGAGGTCAACGTTTCGAAGGTCTTACGTTTTCGTCTTCAGAGAGACGAAAATCTTTCGAAACGTCATCTTCTACACTTGTGTTTTTTTTATAGCAGTTTTTTTTCTATTCCAGTATACTCAACATGAATACTCTGCTTAAATAATGCACCAAAAATATTTTGTAGATGTTTTGACCACATATGAAGGAAACGGCTAGCACAATGCTCACGATAAAATAAAAACACCTGTTTACTTTCCACACTTTAGATAAAACTGACACCTGTTCTGGGGGATTAAACAATAATTCTTTCACATTATCCCAAATATTACATTGTCTTTGTGGTTATTAGTCACGAGTAAGTTATCATTTCTGTTAACAGGTGCATCGTGGAGTGATCTAACAACTTGTATTAAAGTTTAACGATTCTTCTATTTGCATTTATGTAAAGTAATAAACAATAAGAGACAGTCATCTGTTGGATATTTTTACAGGTGCCGCTGTCAAGGTACATAAATAAATAGTGAATGTTATTCTACGGACACCACACATCAAGAGCTCCATGAGAATTTGACTAAGACTGTGAAAGTGGAACGAGGCTAGGTTAGAGTTCTAGTTAATGTGGACATAGCAGTACAGTGACCTGCGCAGTGACGGCACGTTTCCTGTGTTATCGTGGCTGAAATGAATTGATTCCAGTACGAGCTTAATGCTTGAAGTTACTAGACAACCTTCGTCAGTGTGTGTGATCAGCTGAAGTAAAATAACAATGATTTTGATTGACAATTAAGATGTCAATTTCAGTGACGTTACAACATATATTTAGCTTTAAACCAGCTAAATAAACTGAGCGAAGTATGAATCTTTTTCAGTTACCACTCGGCATTGTAAATAAAGTCAAATTCTGACAATACAAGTTTGTCTACTAGTTGATATCCACGAAGCCAGAAACTTCTGTTACAAGTTTTAAAAGTCCGAAATGAAATACGTATGTAAAAAAGATGCTATAACATGCTTAAATCCGAATAAAAATATTTTCAGTTTTGTTTTTTTTATTTGAATAAACTATCTTCTGTGTATCAGTTAAATCGAACAAGGAGAAATTCTTAAAAGTTTTGCAGTTGCTAATTGCACTTGCTGAAATATTAAATCGACACTGAAAATCATAAGTGTTCTTTTTATTTATAGGTATATCAATGATCTAATCTCGAAAGTGGAAAATCATTACGTAAAAATAATTTTTCATAAGTTTAACTTATATTTTGATACGTATTGGTATCTCTAGTAACAT
Source organism: Limulus polyphemus (assembly GCF_000517525.1). NCBI lineage: Eukaryota > Metazoa > Arthropoda > Merostomata > Xiphosura > Limulidae > Limulus > Limulus polyphemus. The sequence continues at coordinate 47,654 of NW_013668598.1, forward strand.
ATTTTAATTATTCGTCTTTAGCTCTCGATGAAGGTAAACCTTAAACTGGTGATGATTTAGCTAAAAATGTGTTCCTATTAAATGAACTAAGGAAAAATGACGTTAGTAATCTAAAAAAAAAGTTTTGTATTTGACTTGTTTTACCTATGTATTTACATTGTAGTTGTATTTAGATCATACTATTTAGAACCCCTCAAGTTTTTTTTTTTTTGTACATATAGAAGAGGCCTTGGAGTTCGGTTTTAGTTTCACGACATCTGGGTTCAAGATTAACCCAAGCTTTGATTAATTTCTATCACAGGATATTTAAGTTTACAAGAAACGAAAAGCACACGCAAGTGAACGCATTAATCTCACCACCAGAGGTGGAATGATCCTGTATACTAAGCGAAAACTAACATATATATATATTGCTTGCATTCATGATATTGTGAAGGCAAATCATTCGCCACCTCGATATAAAATTTCTACCAAAACGATTGCTTATTCATTGAAGATAAGATACATAAAAATATCAATGTATTTTAGTGAATATTTTGTGAAAATCACTGACTCGTTTGATTCAGGGTACCGGTTTGGACTGGAATTTCACAATCATCAACAACCCAAAACATCAACAACATTACATGTTTTTCCCTCTGCGTTCCCTGTAAACACTGGGCAGTGTAAATAACGATTATCTCACCGAAGTGTTAATATTAGTCATATGTTTCAACGTTTCATTGGACCAGACCGGAAGTATACATGTACATCCTTTAGCTGAAATAACAGAATGTAAATCCCGGCTGTTCCTTATCGCCAGTTCTCTCGCCAGTGGGTGCGGTAAACAAGATAACATCCACTCCAAACTGTTCTTATTTATCATCCACTCCACGTAAACAAAATGTCAAACGGGATTAGCTGTAATTAGTATATAGTATACAAGAACAGGTTTCACTTCAGGCTTTTTATTGTTTACGTTTTTTGTGTGTGTGTGTAAAATACATAAGATAATTTCATACAATTACCCCTCCCCCATCAAAATTAACTTTGTTTCTCAAACATAAGCTATTGTTTAACTTTTTAGTGTAACTTTACTTAACGTTCTAAAATAAGATACGTTATTTTGTCACACACAAACATGATTTATTTCAAATATTTACGTGTCTTATATTTTGGATCTGGCCTTCCCCTATTCAAGATAACTCTTTAGCTGTTTTATATGTATCTTGTTTTGCATATAGTTTATTATAAGGAAGTACTTCCGTTTTTTCTTTTGTTTTTTTTTTCGTTCATGATAGTATGTTGTTATCGAGAGGCCGTTACGTTTTGAATATATTCTTAGGTCTCTGATTGCCAGTGGTGTTATTTTTACTTGTTTCCAAACATACTGTTTATCTTTCCACACTTTTCCCGAACGTCAAGATAGTAATGGTTTCACAGTGAAAATAAAATGTTATGTACTCTGATAAGCAAATACTTTATATACAAACGAATGGATGCATAGATAAATACCACAATCAACAAAGTGTCGATAAAGCTTTTTTTTTTTGTTTAACTCATTTTTTTCATAATACAGAATACGTGAAGTAAGGCCTTTATCCACGTTATGTCAATTCAGTAGTGGCTTTATATTTTATTCATTGCCCCACTGGCTATATTTAGAGATTCAAATGGTGCTACAAAAGACTTGTACATTTTGGATTTGATTTTGCATCATCATCTAATAAGATATGTGTCATAACACACGCTGTCGGAACAGATCGGGATCAGTAAGATATGTGTAATAACATACGCTGTCGGAACAGATCGGGATCAGTAAGATATATGTTACAACACACGCTGTCGGAACAGATCGGGATCAGTAAAATAAGTGTTATAACACACACTGTCAAAACAGATCGGGATTAGTAAGATATGTGTTATAACACACGCTGTCAGAACAGATCGGGATCAGTAAAATATGTGTTACAACACACGCTGTCAGAACAAATCGGGATCAGTAAAATATGTGTTACAACACACGCTGTCAGAACAAATCGGGATCAGTAAGATACGTGTAATAACATACGCTGTCGGAACAGATCGGGATCAGTAAGATATGTGTAATAACACACGATGTCGGAACAGATCGGGATCAGTAAGATATGTGTAATAACATTGTTATAACACATATTTTACTGATCCCGATCTGTTCCGACAGCGTCACACTGTCAAAACAGATCGGGATCAGTAAGATATGTGTAATAACACACGCTGTCGGAACAGATCGGGATCAGTAAAATATGTGTTATAACACACACTGTCAAAACAGATCGGGATGAGTAAGATATATATAATAACACACGCTGTGAAAACAGATCTGAATCAGTAAGATATGTGCAATAACACACGATTTAAGAAGAGATTGGGATCAGTAAGATATGTGCAATAATACAAGCTGTCAGAACAGTCAGACGTAGCCGAGTGATGAGCACTCACAATTCCCGTTCCATTACTGCAAAAATGCTTTCCGCACTTTGAGGCTCCTATGAGAGTGACGCTCAAATCCCTGTCAGACAAGAGTAGCAGCGACTTTGGTGTTGGAACAACTAGGTCCAAGGCATAATCACTCCCAACAAGGTTGTTTGTCAACGTAAAAGGAAAAGAAAAAAGGCAATGCTGCTGATAAAGAGCTTGTGAAATTCTGTCTGCTGTCGAGAGATACCACGTAAACTTCTGGCCTGTAAACGGTCATTTCTCTGATATTTCTCCAGAGATTTCAGTCTTTAGTGGTTATTCTAATCAGGCCACCTGAGTACGATATTTACTGGGAAGGATTTATATTATTGCCTTCTCTGAAAATAAAATAATTTCCCAATCACTCACTCAGTAAAACATTCGCAGGCGGGATTAACTATTTGTCCTTATCAAATGAAGATATAGAAAGTAGGACGTAAAAGCAACCCCTCCTCCCCAGTGGCTCAGCGGTAAGTGTGAAGGCTTATAACGCTAAAAAATAGGTTTTGATGATACTTGTGGTGGGCACAGCACGCGTAGCCCATGGAGTAGCTTTGTGCTTAACATCAAGCAAATGAAACGTAAAGACAAAACAGGTCACTCAGAATTAGTTAAAGTTGGTTGTTTGGTTTTGGAAAGAAATAATACTAATACTAATCTCATCAATTTTGCCATTTGTTAAACATTAAAAAACAACCAAACAATAACATAAATATTTATATTAAAAAACAACCAAACAATAACATAAAGATTTATATTAAAAAACAAATTTAAGCAACCTGCAGAGAAAGCACGATTTTAAAAAAGTTTCTACGTGAACACTTTTCATACAAAAGATGGAAGTTTGATGTAACACTGTGTAAATCTTAGCAAAAACGACGTTAATTTCTGGTTAATACGCTATTCTGCCAAGGTGGTTTAACAGAATTCAAGTGTGTCGTGAAATATTAAAATAAATGTACCTTATAGTAAATGAAACATACGTATGTAACGGCTTTTAATGAAAACAATCGGTACGAACAAAACACAGACGTTTTCTTCCTTCTCAAAGTATTACTTAACTGGAAAGGGAACATTTAGAACATATTACCTTTCCTTCGGAGATATGTTAAAATGTTTGTTACTGTACTATATCCAGTATTATCATGTAAAAAAAAAAGACACAAGTGGGAAAAATGTAGGTAAATGTTTTTCAGTCACTTTTTTCTTACTTATCTAAAACCATAAAAAAATCGTCTTTTGTGTAAAAAATTCCAACCAAGATTTCAAAATCACTGTGTGAACAGTTCTTCTGAATGAATGGTCTGGAGTGGCCTTTGTGAACAGTCCTTCTGAATGAACGGCCTCGTATGGCCTGTGTGAATAGTCCTTCTAAATAAACGGCCTTTCGTGGCCTGTGTGAACAGTCGTTCGGAATGAATTAGATTCGACCCTCATGTAGTTTTGCGCGAGAATCCAAAAACAAACAAACATGTATATTTTTTCTGAGTAAATTTTGAAGTACATGATGGTGGTGTCTATTCAAAAAAGTTTCTTCAATAACCGAGACTTGTAATTACTCTAAAAACCGAAATCAAGCTCATCCTATAGAATGAGATTTATAAGAGACTAGACCTCCGTGACCCGTTGGTTCACCCACTATTCAGAGGTTATGAAGAATTCAAGCTAATTTCAATATTGCACCGAAATGAAGGTTTATTTTGAGATAATTCAATTAAATATTTCAATCCATTCGTGTTATTCATAATTCAAGGAAAGATATTTGATTGCTGATTGGGAGTAAAAGGAAAGACCATTTCATTTTTCAAAAAAAGTGAAGTAAGAAGTTTCGTAAAGAGCGCGAACGGTAGTGTGAAGTAAAATTACTCAT
>NW_013668598.1:52935-74948 GCF_000517525.1 Limulus polyphemus
TCAGTATTTAACGAAACTTGTTTTATTCTGTTTCTATTCTCGTTTCATAACAAATATGGCGCTATTGTGCGTCCGTTTTGCTGTATTTAATTACAGACAAGCAAACAATCTCAGAGTTTTAGTAGTATATAGATTAAAAGTCAAAGTTTCTAAACCTTAAGTGCTATCTCGCATGACTGGCAATGTGGACCATCCTCAAATGTATCTAGTTGTAAAGATAAATCGTTCAAGAATGGTTTAAATTAATAGGTCAAACTAATACTTTGAATAGTTAAACGCCAAAGAAGTACAGGTTTAGTGAACTTAACAGAACAAACCAAAATAATATTTTGGCCTCCTGCCGAAGAAACCTTTTTTACATACGATTAATAAGTCGTTTTATTAACCTTGGTTAAAAATTCATAGTTTCATCATGCTTTCGGAAAAATCGAAAGTTTACCAGTTAATACGTTTGTCTGTTCCTAGATAAGCACAAAGCTCTGCCCACCACGGGTATCGAAACCCGGTTTCTAGCGTTGTAAGTCCGCAGGCATAGTTAATAAGACCCATTTAATAAGACGTTACACTTATGGAGCGGAGAATATAGTCAGATTATCTGACTCTCTTATGTCTTAAGGTCTAAAGTTTATCAATTAATAAGATACTAACTTATGTAGCGGAGTATACAGTCAGATTATTTGACTCCCTTATGTTTTAAGGTCGAAGGTTTATCAGTTAATAAGACGCCACACCTATGGAACCGAGTTTACAGTCAGATTCTCTGAAATCTTAAAGTCACAACCGACAACCGCGTTTGTTTAGCTGTTGCCTAACAATTTCTGTACTCCACATTTAGTCTTACATATGGTAGTTATTGCTGTGAGGACGATGCCCTTTGTCGAACAAACAGTGTTGCTTTAAGACATGACAAGAAAATGGCACACACACACACACGAATTTATTTGAATAGTTTTTTAGATCTGGTAAACCTTATTTGTGGCATACTATTTGTCCTCCCTTGTCATTATTTTACTACTGGAGGGCAAATGTAAAGTTGTCCTGGGTAACTGCATTATGAAAATTAAAGGATCGTATCAGTTGAATAAGAGAAAATGTTTCATCATTTTTAAAACGAAATTGGCACATCTAAAGCGCGTTTGGTATTCAACTATTACACTCGTGCAAGTTCGCAAACAGGTTTTTACAAACATAGCATGATTAATCTATTACCACTTCCTCCATTGAGGTGCACGAAGTAGTAGCGCAAGTTTTATTTTTGAGATCAATAATCGACGGATAAATTTTAGCATTGATTTCTAGTTATGATATTATCTCGATTTACTAGAATGTTCAACAGCTTATCCGCCAAATGTGCGCGGTAATTTCATTTCAGTTTCTTCACTTAGTCTTCATCGATGTACTCCTCGAAAAAGGATAAGATTAAACAAGTTGGTCATTTCCGAAGCATGACTTATGAACAGTTTTTGAGCTCTTTAGTTATTTTAGATAAACTAGAAATGATGTAGTGATCCACTATATACAGGAATATAATCCAAGGTTGTAGTGTAGCGAGTCACCTTAAAAATGTATTCCTAAGGTACATGCTAGGCTACCCAAGATCACACTAGATGTGGCGTGTGCATATAAATGTTACGTTAGAAGAGACGTTGCAGTCTGTATTCATGTCCACGTTAGAAGGGCCTTGGTAGGCCATATACGTGTTAACACCAGAAAAGGCGGTCTAATGCGCGCACACACACACACACACATATATATAGTTCCAACATTAGAAAGGACCTGATTGTGTATATACATATTAGGTGCCTTATGGTATAACGGAGTATTTATGAGATAAAATTAGATTGGACATGGCAGTATATATATATATAATACATATATATTATAAAAAAACACTAGAATGTCTTGATGGTATATGCAAACACTAAAAAAGTCTTAGTGGCGTATACACAATCACACTAGAAAGTTTGTTTTACTGTACAAGTGTTATTCACATCTGTAGTTAAACGTACAGTAAGACAGTAAGTAAGTCTTCAAGGTTCATTTAGAAAGTGTTTGGATTAGGTAAGGTAAAGAGAATGTTTATATGAAAAGAACAAATACTTTTTGTTCACTGTGGAAGATAGTTATAATAATAAAAGGAGACATCTGATATAGATAAGTGTAAGAAACAGTAAACAACGTAGATATAAGCTGATGATGACAATGTTTGAAGACTGGTAAGCTTTTAAGTTGATGATAAAATGAACGGCGAAGAGATTAAGAATACAGAATGAGGCTCAAGGTACAAAAACATTTGTGGTTAGCTAATGGTGCTCACAAAGACAAAAGTAATCTCTTACACACAATCTATAGACTGAATAAAATCTTTCTGAACAAAGTGGCAATACATTTCAACAACACAAATGACACCACTCGTGATACTTTCGTCATCTTTCCTGTTAACTTGTTTCAGTTACATGAAGTTTTCTTAAGAAAATAACAACAACAAAAACAGCCAAAGAAATAACTTACAATAATGTAATAAAACTATGAAGTGATTTCACTAATGAAGATCACTCCTCAAATATAGCAAATCAAATGTCGGAACTACAGACCTCTAGTTTCAATCAAGTCACCTGTTAAAAAGTGCACTAGGAAATCGTCGTCCTCGTACTGTAGATGGATTATAGAAACTCTACAGAGAGAAGTGGTTTCTTTGGACATGACAACTTTACTATAGAGCATTTTGCAACGGAAATTATGTTGCAGAGCTATTGTCATAATACACAGTCGTCAAATAGAGCATGACAGGACGAGACGATATCGACTGTAACGAAATGGCGGAGCTCCAAAATCTTTTTAATATAATGCTCTCAGTTTCTATACCTTCTTTTTCATTCCAAAAGTCGAACGCATGACATGAAAATAAGCTGACAAACAACATGTGATATCATATAATGGTAGGACATTAATTTTCCCTCTCAGCTGGAGACAAACTCATCTCTCAACCATTTGCTTCCATCAGAATAATAACACAAACATAACTTTCATTAAATTTCAAGCCAACAACATCACATCAGATACATCGCCAAATACATTCTCCTACAACACACAATCCAACAGAAAAACAGCATGTCAGTACCACTCAACACACAACATAACAGCAAAGGTATCATTTTAAATACTGGTCGGCAATAGTGTTAATTATACGACAAAGTAGTTGATGATAAACAACTTTATATAGAAAAAATATTTACATGCAGCTGCAAAAAAATTATATAAGCCTTGAAATTTTAAACATAATAATTAAACGTAACAAGCTAACAAAATATGCTTATATTAAAACGCACGTTCCTGATTCACTAACGAAAGCTAATTAATTATAGTCTATCCTAAAATGAATTAACTAATTATAGTAAACCCTAAAATAAGGCAGAGTAAACGTAAAGAAAGTTAACTAATTATAGTAAACCCTAAAATAAAGCAGACTAAACGTAAATAAAGTTAACTAATGATAGTCTACCCTAAAATAAAGCAGACTAAACGTAAATAAAGTTAACTAATTATAGTCTACCCTAAAATAAAGCAGACTAAACGTAAATAAAGTTAACTAATTATAGTCTACCCTAAAATAAGGCAGACTAAACGTGAAGAAGTTTGTAACAGGCTATCTGTATTAAGCCCACACTCAGACTATTCTACACAGATAACATAGTAATACATATCTAACGTTTTGGTAAACTAACTTTAGACAACCTACTCTAACTAACCTAATAAGAAGTAACTAAATACGAACAAACTAATTTGCTAATCTATCAATCATTAGTCATCCATTATACTAACAAAAACAATATATACTTCAACTTTAAACCTTAGATCTGTGCCAGATTGTGAAATATCATCAAAGTAAAATCGAAATAAAAGTAGTTGTTATCACCCATTTAACAGAAAATAAAGAAAAACCTGAATACCAAAAGATACGGCAAGCAAAGTTAAAATCCTCCCTCTGGTTACAATAACAAATTATAGAAAACTCATTTTAATATCAGTTATAAAGAAAATACTCCAACTTACAAGATCTCTTTAAAAATAGAACATTTATTTTTAAATCTACATTCAAAGACGTTTTCTATATGTCAAATACGACTTGTTTTGTTATTCTGTATTTTTAGCATACAGGTACACAATGGGCTATCTGCATTCTGTCCACTGAGGGGACTCGAATCCCGGATTTTAGCGTTGTATATCCGTAAACTTACCGCTGACCCACCGGGAGTAACAGATTTAAGCTCTTAAGTTGAAATACTGTTAATCATTTAAATTGTAGTACGGATAACTGGTCACAAGGTATTTTAACTTACACCTACAAAATACAAAGTAAGATAAAATAAATTACCTTAGCTATCAAATCGGAACACAATTTCATTTAAATTCACGTGAATTCTTCAAACTGACAATATTGCAACACCTTTTTAAGTGACACATCAAAATTCTCTAATATTTAATCCAAATAAACCCCTTTAATAATTGTTTTAAAAATAAAACTTCTCCTTCAGCGCCCTTAAAGAAAGCTTATTGAAGTAGCAAGCTGCGTGTTATTTTGTTTTGGTTGAATGATTATCAAGAGACTAAAGAAAGTTGTTCCATCCACAAACATATTTGTGTTTGTAAACGTAAGTCTTTTTCTTCTTTTTCTACAACTTCTGAAGAGTTGTAGACCAGTTTTATCTTCAGCATATCCTGGCTACTATGTTAATACATAACTCAAAATGGGGAGCCTGCACACACTGTCAAACAAAGTGCTTCAGGTCATGATCACACGTCCGTCTTCAGTTGTGATAGTGTGTGTGTGTGCCTGTGTGTGGGAGGGGGGGTTGTTATAGCAAAGCCACATCTGGCTCATTTTAATATCAGTTATAAAGAAAATACTCCAAATTACAATATCTCTTTAAAAATAGAACTTTTTTTTTTAAATGTACAATCAAAGACGTTTTCTATATGTTAAATACGACTTGTTTTGTTATCCTGTCTTTTTAGCATACAGGTACACAATGGCCTATCTGCAGTGCCCACCGAGGGGAACTTACTGCTGTGTTGCGATAGCAGTTACATGAGGTTTTAAAAAACGTTTCATTAACATTTTCAAAGACAGCGTTTGAAAGCTAAAAACAACAATTGAACTTAAATAATATCGCTTCTTTTATTCTTTGCGCATTTTGTTGTTGTTTTCTTAGTGCAAAGCTATACATTATACTATCTGCACTCTGTCTACCGCTGAGAATCGAACCCCCGTATTTTAGCGTTAAAAGCCCGTCGGGGAGATGGGGAGATAGCTTGGTCGTGGGGAAGCTACAGAAAAAGCCGAAACGGGAAGGAGCAAAATATTTTGTGCTAATGCAAGGAAGACATTATAGACAGAATTAATTCATGAATGATTTCATTACAAATGAGGAAGCAAATTAAGAAAAATACATCAACATAAGATGTAGGCTGTTATAAGCACCCATTTTAAGTCACTGAAGCTAAAGTACCTTTTAAAAATTCGTTGTTTTTTGTTTCCAGGAAGTAACTATAGCTATAAGTTTAATGTCTATGAACCCTAACCCCTCCCTCCCGGTTGTTCAACGGTAAATCTGAAGGCTTACAACGCTAAAAATAGTGTTTAGATACCTGTAGTTGGCGGGGCACAAAGAGCCCATTGTGTAGCTTTATGTTTAGCAACAAACAAATTGAAATGATTTTAGGCGGGATTAGAGTAAATTAATCTATGAGACCTTGGTCGTGTTCAATAACATCAATCGAAAGGGTTTAACCTCCCGAGCCCAAAACTGTAATTAGATATCAAATCGGTCAAGAGATGACGAAGGTATGAGCTAAAAGCTTTTACTTAAAAATAAAATAAAATTCTATGAACCGTTATGCCGCGGCTAAAAATCAGCTCTTAGTTACATAGTACACTCTGCAGAATACAAATATGCATAAATTAGGGCTTATATATATATATTCATATATATTAACATGCAAGGCCACCTTCTCTGAAAATCACATGACGATGTTTAAAGTTGTTTGTAGTATCTTTATAACTGATCGTTGATTTTTATCGGATTTGTATCGTGCTATTATTTTAATAATCTAACCGGTTTTGTGAGTGAAAACTTTACTTTTCTTCTTCTTTTTTTTTTTAGTATTTCAAACTTAAGCCCCAAGTTACGATATTTCTGTATAGCTCAAAATCAAGTTTGAAGGCGCCATTGATTGAAGTGCCTGTCGTTTTTGGAAAAAAATAAATAAAGCGTTTCAAGCTGATAAGGGTGTTGTTCTATTTGCTCCCTTCTTTTTTTAATGTTAAACCAGTTGCTCAGAGAAGACTGATGTTTATAACCAAGTAGTGTTATCAGTAATATGGGGACAAAACTGAGATGAGAAAGAACTCTGATTAAAAGTTCGAAACTAGCACGTGGAAGCTCTTGTATATGATAACCCAGATTTAGGTTTATCATTTTCCTTATATTTGACTGTTAGGTAATAATAATAATAACAAAAATTACTATAAGCAGTCGCAAGATGTATAACTTCGTAACAGTGTAATTTATAACAATATCTCTCTCCAGTTTAGTTCCTCGAGTTGTTGAGTCCAGAAAGTATCTTTGAGTAATTGTGATAAAGTTACGATTATTTTGTGAAGATTATTTATGTGATTGGCTAAAATTACGTTAAAGGATCTTTGTGGCAAGACTATTTTTGGCGGGAAAAGGCTTTTAGTATGTTTTTGTTGCTGTTTAGCTATCTAATTTCATCGAATAAGAAAATGTTTGAACTCCCTTTGATTTTAGTAGTTTTGTTTGTTTTATATTTAGATATGCAGAAAATAAGGTAAATATAAATGCTAGAACTGGTGATATTTCATGTGAAGAAAATAAATCTACAATAAAGATAATAGAAAAAAGAAAATGTTGATATTAAGACCAGTTATAATTCGGGTAATTGTATAACATTTATTAAAAAGATCATAAGAAGTACAAAACCAGTTTTGTTAATTATTTGGTGCTTCTAAATTTAACTTATTTAAACCTGATACCTTAATCATCACGAAATATAAATAAAGGAAAACGAAATACCATTGAAGAATATAATACACAATATAAATATGGTGCTATAACTGTTTATACGAACAACAGTGTTAAAATAAACCAAGTTTAATATATTTTAAAAACATCTTGGATCTTTTGGACTTATAATTTACAATATTAAATGTCAGGTTTTGCAATGTACACATTACATGAATTTGCGAAATCTAGCTTCATTGATAAGCTGTCTAATGAATTAAGTTGTACCGATGATAAATACGAAACTACGACAGGTGATTTACACATCAACATGATAAAAACAATATAATCATGAAAAAGATTAAACTCGAGCGCATTTCTTACATGTATGAGTTGATAACAAGAGATATTTCGAAAACATGTTTGGATAATCGAAAATGTACTAACTTATATAATAAAATGGAATCTGATTGATACTTTTCTTATTGTCTGCATGTTGATTTATGATCTATGAAACAGCAAAAGTATATAAATGAAAATAAGATAATTCAAAAAGTGGATTTAGATGAACTGAGAAAATATTTAAAATAAACAAACTGGGAAAGTGTAAAAAACCAGAGAGATACAAGTATAGAGTTTGAATAATTTATAAATAAGTTAAAATAACTAATAGATAAGTTAAAATTAAAGCAAATCGCGGAAATTAACGTTAGAAATTAAAACCACTGATCACAAGTACCCTTGAATTCAATAGATTATGGAAGGAAATTAACTAAGACTTACAGATGTAATAAAAGGAATTTGGGTGAAGAACAAGCTTATAAGGTTTACAGAAACATGCTTAAATATTGACAAGAAAAAACAAAATTAAATTATCAGAATGATAAATTTTAATGATATTAATATTAAAACATTGGGAACCATTAATGAAACTGTGTAGTCGATTTAAACATAAAAATTCAATAGTAAATACCTGTACATAATACAGAAGAGGAAATCGTCCAAGATGAATGTTTGGAATCTAAAGTTTAGATACTTCTTATCATTTGTTCCACAAATGTTCCTCTTTTCTCGTTTCTGGCCCGGCATGGCCAGGTGGTTAGGGCGCTCGACTCGCAATTTGAGGGTCGCAGGTTCGAATTCCCATCCCACCAGCCATGCTTGCCCTTTCAGTCGTAGGGGCGTAATAATGTGGCAGTCAGTCCCTCTATTCGTTGGTAAAAGAGTAGCCCAAGAGTTGGCGATGAGGGTGATGACTAGCTGCCTTCCCTCTAGTCGTACACTGCTAAATTAGGGACGACTAGTGCAGATAGCCCTTGTGTAGCTTTGCGCGAAATTCAGTACAAACCAAACCAATTCTCGTTCCCTGTATTCAAACATAAGTAACACGGTGATTTTCAAAAATTATATTTTTTCACAGTCATTTATATATATATATATATATGGTTTCTTTACTGACAATTCCCACGTGTTTAGCTGTCTTAATGACCGATTTTGCTCAAGTAATCATTTTGATTTATTGGGATAGTATTGAGAAGATGAATAAACGTTAGTGTGTTAATGGCTGGTTAACTCTGGAGTTGAAAGCAAGTGTTATGTGTTTTATTTTCAACAATTGTGACGATCCTAGCACAGTCTTTAAATAGCAAAACTAACTTGAAGAATTCTATATTTTCAATAAGCACCACATAGGTCGCTTCTCTTTGTTTTATTCCTGAACTTGTCTAGTGACATCACGTTTTAATGAGTCACTTGCAAACAGCTAAGTAAAGATTCTAAAGCTAATCCTTTTAGGCGGATTGCAAGATGGATTACTCTATATTCTATTTACTTGATGGATAATCTTTTAATAAGTTTGGCATGACTCACATTGTATTCCATATTCTAATCTTTATGTTTGTTTCTGTGTGAGTCGTCAAGGTGGAATTCTTTCGTAAATCCAGAGATGTTGACAAATCATGGAGGTGTCGTTAGATAAGTTGATCTGGTATTATATATCACAGTATAAATGCCTTTCAACGACACGCTTATAAGAGCCTCGGGCTACAGCCATGTTTTGAGAGGTCAGACGAAAAATTTGACAAATAGAATAAACCTACAGCAAGCTAGACAACCATATTTCCTAATATCACTGTTGTTATTAAATCTACAGCAAGCTAGACAACCATACTTCTTAATATCACTATTGTTATTAAACCTACAGCAAGCTAGACAACCATATTTCCTAATATCACTGTTGTTATTAAATCTACAGCAAGCTTGACAACCATAATTCCAAATATAACTGTTGTTATTAAACCTACAGTAAGTTAAACAACCATACTTCCTAATATAACTGTTGTTAATAAATCTACAGCAAGCTAGCAACCATACTTCCTAATATCACTATTGTTATTAAACCTACAGCAAGCTTGACAACCTAACAATAGTGATATTAGGAAGTATTTAAACCTACAGCAAACTTTACAACCATACTTCCTAATATCACTGTTGTTATTTTGTATCATGTTAATCTTTGACATTTAAGGCGTCTTAAGGCAAATACATCTTAACAAGTGACATGCCACAAGACCCATAATTCGATAAGCATTTAAAAGTTTATTTATTTTAGCAATTACAACACTCTATTGACCTTAATTGCAACTACGCTAAGTCTTTCTAGATGGCACAACTAGTTTCCTGAGTAGTGAGAAACGCCTAACATTCTTAATTGACTAAGCCTAAATAGTATATATACAAATATAACAACATAAGCCTAAATAGTATATATATATATATATCTGTGTGTGTGTGTGTGTGTGTGTGTATAAATACAACAACAACCATTAGCAGGCTGTATATTTGGGACTTTTTTGGCCTTATCTTAGCTTGTCAATCATTCTCTAACAACCCCCCTTATATTATGTCACAATTTCTTTCTAGAATTCACTGTAACCCTCTGTCTGATTAGGCCAGTTTTTGAGAACAGCTCAAGTCGATAACATTCCATCATATCTATCACCCATTTTTTTTTTAATTTACTGTCTCAGATATTAATCATTAAATACGCGAATCACAGATAAGCGCGATTTTTTAAAACAGGTTACGACAAATAATTTTAGATTAATAATAACATGCCACAGATAAACGAAATATTTTTAAATAGTTTGAGAAACTTAACAACAAATTTTATTCCAATTGAAGACATAACCTTGTTGATATTTTAGGTTCACAATTTTTCCTAAAAATATGTATTTCGAACTTATGTCGTGATAAGAGAATAACATAAATTAAGTAGTTTGCCTGTCCCTTTCGCTAGTTCGATTGAAATATTTTCTAGAAAAACAGAAACCTGTTTCTCAATGGGGGGAAAATAATGAACAGAGGCAGAATCTCAGAGCCACCCCCCCCCCATTGGCACAGCGGTATGTCTGGGACTAACAACACTAGAATCCAGGTTTCGATACCCGTAGTGGACAGAGCACAAATCACCCCTTGTGTAGCTTTGGGCTTAATTACAAACAAAAAAAAACGGAATCTCATAACTTATAAAAAATCCCATAAGCATATTCCACAAAAGCTTTATGTATCCTCGTGTGAAAATTAATTTATAATTACATTTTACAAGTAATTTCGCACAATTTACTATCTGTTACGCCCATAAATCGGTTCATTTTACGAAGACTTCACTCAATCTTTAATTAACGATTCATATAAAAAAGTAATCATTATATGCAAGGCCTATCCTTTTATCTTACATCTGACGAATTATGTTATTTATATGTAATATATTATATTTAATACAATATATTATACTCCTACTTATAACTGAACTATTTAGAAATTAACAGGCCTTCTTTGTCACTTTATAATTACTCATAACATTTCTGTTTTGGTTGAGTTGTCTATCTTCTTAACAAGCTGAGCAATAGTTGAATGGAAACACAAAAATCTAATTATGATTGGTTGAAATATGATCATAAACAAGGCCGAATTAGACACTAGAACCATTTGATGGAAACATAAAACTTTAATCATGATTGGTTGAAATGTGGCCACGAACAAGGCCGAATTAGATACGAGAACCATCGGATGGAAACACAAAAATCTAATTATGATTGGTTGAAATATAATCATCAAGAAGGCCGAATTAGATACGAGAACCATCGGATGGAAACACAAAAATCTAATTATGATTGGTTGAAATATAATCATCAACAAGGCCGAATTAGACACTAGAACCATTTGATGGAAACATAAAACTCTAATCATGATTGGTTGAAATGTGGCCACGAACAAGGCCGAATTAGATACTAGAACCTTCGGATGGAAACACAAAAATCTAATTATGATTGGTTGAAATATGATCATCAACAAGGCCGAATTAGACACCAGAACCATGACGCCTGTCAAAAGCTGTTTTGTTATCATTGTTGTTTCTTTAGCGCAAAGTTACATAATGGACTATATGCACTCTGTCCACAGCGAGGAATCGGACACCGGGTTTTAGCATTATAAATCCGTAAACTTACCGCTGACCCACCGGTGAACTTCTTTAGAAGAGTTGAGTGGAACTCCATTAGTAGAAAGCAAAATATTTTGGCTAGCCAGGTTGCTTTATTTGTCGTAGTTATAAAGTTTCAATTTCAAGAGAATTCATTCCTGGTGTTTTCTTTCTATAACTGGGCTTGTTAGTATAATATTCATTTGCTATGAACTTGATACGTTAATTGAAACATACACTTAAAACTTCATCATTTTATTTTTATTAAGTTTACCTTCTAAGCGGCATCTTTATGTTAAAATGGTTTGAAATTCGTTAACTTATTTTGGGACATCGTTTCAATATTTTTTTACAATATGTTATTCGGTATATCCAGCCAAAAGTTTTTATGTACATTTTATATTTTTGATAAAGTTATTAGGCCTACCTGCCGCCATCCTTACTTTTCAACTACTGACCAGAGGGTAGGTCGACAGTCGTCAGCAATCTGCCATCCACCATTATATTCCTTACCATTCGTTCCTTTTTCACCAAAAAGCTTTTACTCACACCTTTTCTCTAGGAGACTGCTTACGATTGTGTACTGTTCCATGAAACTTTCCTGAAATCTTCTCCAGTTGCAAAGTTATCTGGTTTTCACTTTCATCGCCACGATCATCCTCGAGGAGTAGGTCGAGGGGGTGTAGCAATATGCAGTCCAGCTAGTCTTCCTTTTCATCTCCATACTCTTCCACCAAATACTTATCCTGAACATCTTATTCTCACAGTTTATTTTCCATCACGTCTTCTTAGATTTGTCACCATCTATGTTCGCCCTGGTGAACCACTCTCTCATACTTTCTTCTCTGCAGTCGATCGTCTCTTCCGCAGCTACGTTATTCTTGCCGATACCAACTTTCATAGCAGATCTACGTCTGAGGTTCAACAATTTCTCACCATGCCCCATGATCCAAGCCGTCCTGTCTACAACACTGCTCCAGATGTCTTTATTGCCTCTACCCCAGTTTCTTCCCTACTGTCCGTTTCCTTACTTTGTCTTGTTGGAAGTGATCATCTACCCATATGGGTTCGTACTGCTGATTTGCTGATCGCTCCTCTCGCATGTCACCACCCTACCGACGACTCCATTATCATTTCCATAAAGCCGACTGGAATTATTTCAGGAAGCATCTTTATTCTCTTCTTTCCGACCTTGACCCTACCGTTATTTCAAGTGTTGATGCCTTTGAACATACCCTGACATCAGCTCTTTTTTCTGCAGGTGCTCACTCGATCCCCTCTTCGCTGTCATGTACTTTTCGTCCCTACATACCCCAACGAACCATCACACTTCTTTGCCGTGCCTCCTTACTCCCATGATCCACTTGTTTTACACCAATCCAGAGGTCTCCAACGCACAGCCAGAAATTTCATTCAAGCTATCAAACGTTGCCGTTGGCATTACCTGTGCAACAGACTTTGTCATGCCCCTTCCTCCTCTCAGTTTTGGACTCAGTTTCGCATTCTCACTGGCCAGTATCGTTCCTCTTTCTATCCTATCCTTGTGGATGGTCAGGTTCCTGCTACCACGCTCCTCAAGGCCAATGCTTTTGCACACCACTCTGAATCGCAGTTTAATCCTCCACCACCACATACCCTTAATTTTGATGATTGCTCCAACATCTTACAACTGTCTGATCATACTTCTCTGACTCTTCCCCCCTCTGTCACCCATGTTCTGGAAACCAACCCCCTGTGTGCTCTAATTAGTGCTCAAGATGTCAGACTTGCCTTACGTCATCGTTGCAGCTCAGTTCCTGGTCCAGATGATCTCACCTATTCTCATCTCTCCAATGCACATGCTTGGTTTATTAATGTATTGGCCTTATTCTACACTTTTCTACTTCGCAAAGGTTTCTTTCCTATCGCTTGGAAGTTATCAAGCATCCTTCTTTTCCTGAAACCATCCAAAACACCAATTGAACTAGATTCCTATAGACTCATCAGTTTAACCAGTATTATCAGCAAGACTTTTAAACGCACCCTTATTCGTCGTCTTCACTCTTTCATTGCAGACAATCAGTTGCTTCCACATACCCAGGCAGGTTTCTGCTCTCATCTCTCTACGACAGATCAGTTCCTCAAGCTCTCCGATTTAATTACAAACCACTTGATCACCACTAAACCTTCATGCCTATTTCTATTTGACTTTAAAAGAGCTTTTGATTCTTTCTGGCACCGGGTGCTGATCTAAAAACTTCAACGCCTGTCTTTTCCTGCTTCCTACATTAGACTTATTTCTTCCTTTCTCTGGGATCACCGAGCTACCATTTCCATCCATGGTATTCATTCTCGTACCTTCTCCATACGTGCTGGCGTTCCACAGGGATCCGTCATTTCTCCTCTATTGTACATCCTGTATGTTCGATGACGAGGAACCCACTTTGAGACTAATAATGCCAATTCCCCAACCTCCAGTTTATCTCTTTCAATACCTCAATGACACAGCTCTCCTTTCCCTTTGTTCTACAATGGTCACCCCCAATAAAGTTCTGCAAAAAGCCATCAACTCTTTTCTTTCCTAGTGCAGACACTGGAGGCTTACCCTTCCTCCTCATAAACCAAAGCAATTCTCTTTGGCCCAACTCGCCACAAGTTTCGTCCATGCCGCAATCCACTTCTCTTCAATGTCCGATTTGACAACATTCCTATTACCCTATCCAATACAGTTAAATATCTTGGAGTTACCTTTGATCGCCATCTCACCTGGAAAGCACACCTGGTCATCCTACACACGAAGGTTAATTCCAGGCTTCATTTACTTTGCCGTCTCCGTGGTTCACCCTAGGGTTTGAATCCCCAACTCCTTTTATATTCCTACCAAGCTTTTTCCGACCCTGCCTCACCTATGGTCATGTTGCCTGTATATCTGCTCCATCTTCACTCTATCATCGGCTGGAAGTTTTGGAACGCCACGCTTTACGCATAGCCTTTCAGTTACGTCATTTCAGTCCTACATAGGTGCTTCGATCATCACCACACTATCTTCGACGAAATCCTATCCTATTCAGTGAATACCCCTCATCTTCTAAACCTCTACGTTATGTCTTTGCCACCTGATCATCCCGACTACAATGTAACTCCGATGCCTGATCTTCCACCAAACATCTATCTCTGATTACGTTTCCTAATAGCGTGCATTAAACTCGTCTTCACCATCTAAGTACCTAGTCTCACTTACTCATCTTTTGTTGTTTATTTCCACAGTGTACTTCTACATCTCCTGGCCACTGAGAGGGCGTAACCCTCTGTTGGCCTGCCAGCCCTTCGGCTGGAATGAAATGTTGTAAAAAAAAATATCTTTGCTTTACTGACCCAAGTTGTGCTGAGGGGCCTTGAATAGCAGAAAATACGGTCAATCAAACAATGCATTAGGCCTCTACGTCACAGATTCTCTTTTCAATTTCACCTCAACTTCAAAAATAGAAGCACAATTTTCCATCCTTTGTTAGAAAAGAGTTTTTAGTTCACCCGTCCAGCGGACGGGTACTGCAGCTAGTATACAATAGCATTATGTCTTTACAAACTCCCATTATAAGCACAACTAAAAATAAAAGGTTAATTTGTTATTAAACAGCTGCATAAAATGTAGTTGTTGATATTTTAGTCTATTCTAAGAAACCATGAGAGAAAGCGAAGGTGAATATGTTATAATATGTCAACTACACTACATTTGCCATATCCATTGCCGACGAGGCCTTTCGCCCAACATCAAAGGCTCATCAGTCGAGTTGGGATACAACAGACATAGTAGTTGTCTAGGCGCAATATACATATATATATATATATATTATCAATTTTCATGAACGACAACTTTTATAGTCTGAATCAGATTAAGCAAGTGAATTATAATTATTACCAGTTTTGTTTAAGTCATTTATAAATCAGAATTTTCAGTAATAACTAATAATACAACAATACTTATTTTTATTTCAACTCTCTTCAGTTATTATTCATTATTACTAATTTATTTTAGTTAACTTTGCCATCATATTCAAGAACTGGCGAACCAGCAAGTCATTCATTGTAACGTATATTTCAAACAGAACATAAGAATTCCTAACCATCCCCGTACACATTTTGTGGAAAAGTGATTCTGTTTACATATCCGAAATAAACTGGTCAGGTGATTATTTGTGCCTTATTATTGATCCACCCAACTCAAATAATCCTTATTGTTGAAGCACGATTAGTAGAAATGACATTATTAAAGATCGTATTCAAATACATCTGCCATTAGTGCCAATCGTAATAGTATACTTCTGTAACTAGAAAAACTGTACTCCCTATTAGTTGATTCCTTCAAAAGCGGTGAACTGTGTACTACTGTTCCATGTAAAGAACTAAAACGTGAGGCATCATGTGGCAGCCAAATAAAAATTCACCCCTCTCAAATGCTATCAGAAAAAAAAAGAAAAAGATGGCTTAAGTGTTCTTTAGAGTACAGACTATGAACAATGGACAACGGAATAGTGTGTTGTGGCCTGAAGAATCACGTTTCATGCTTTTTCTTTACTGATAGTTGAGTAAAGTTAGAAGAAAACCACGTGAAATATATACTGTATCCTGCTTGTTTGACTACGATTAAGCTACTAGTGATAAGCTCGTAATGATCAGTTCCGGCTCCAGCTTTTGTTAACTGGGGTGTTATAAGGGGGCCAAATTTAAAATAAATCTAAATTTGACTAATGAGCAGCATTAGCTTAAGGGACCAGAGACATTTCAGAGAGCCTGTCCTTTCTTTTTCCACTCCCCACCCCACTAGCGTCAGCCCTGGCAATGGTGTAAGGAACGCTTTTGTTGTAGTGGTTTTATCCTCCGATTGCTATTAAAAACGAATGATATTCACAATTAAACTTTGTCCACTCCAGAACATTGCATTACCATCCTGAAGTACAAAGGTTCTTCCAAGGCCATAATACAACAAAACCCAAATGTCAGTCAGGGTAAACATCTTTCGGATGGACTTAAATGTCATATTCGCTACCATAATTTTTCGGCATCTTTTGGGGTCTGTGTTACGGTGCACCAATAACTATGAGGGCTTATAACGCTAAAAATAGTGTTTCGATACCCACATAGGGCACAGCACAGATAGCCCATTGTATAGCTTTGTGCTTAGTCCAGGCATGTATATTAAAGAAAATGGTGTCCAATATAGCAACTGATGGAATGAAGTCTTAGTAACTTAGCTATGTAGTGTAAAAAGTAAGTCTTAGTAATTTAGCCATGTAGTGTAAAAATGAAGTCTCAGTAACTTAGCTATGTAGTACAAAAAGGAAGTCTTAGTAATTTAACCATATAGGGTGAAAAGAAAGTCAGATGGAAAACTCTTAAACCTCTCTAGTAAAGCTCAGATAAACAATGTGATCTGATTTACAATGAGCATTTATATGGGAACTTATGAGTGAAAATATACAAGAAAGTAATAATATGCCAAGTACACTATATCTTTTATATCCAATACCGACGAGACCTTTCGGTCAATACCGGGGCTCGTCAGGCTGGCTGGAATATGACAGACATAGTAGTGTTTAAGACGTTATTTATATCATCACCTACTTTAACAACACTTGTTATGATGTGAACTAGGTGTGATCAAGGTGTAACGATTACATTTCTCAAACAGAAACTAAAATATTTCTATGCTTTTTCGTCGTTCAAGTGTAATAAATAAATCCATTAATATGTCTATGAAAATAAACAAGCTGAAACTAATAAAATCACAATGTTTACATTGAAAACAGATCTGAAATGAATAGTAACAGGTATCAGTATGATGACTGCTCCCCAACTCGTGTAATCATTTCTTTCTAGCAAAGGCCAGAAATGATATATATTTAAACGTTTGTGCTATTAAAAAGATACTTACTTATGCAATCATATTTCAACCTTCTAAACTAGTAAATGATGTAAATTGATAATGTAAACAAAATAGAAACACCAGAGTGTAATTAAGGGAAATTGGATATTGCTAAGCCAAAGAGCACGTGACTAAATTCTCTCCATATGTTAAGCATCAGGCGGATGCGTGTAGGGTTATCCCACTTGTGAAAGACTGCTTGCTAATTTAAAAGCGAATAATTTTTTTCTTTGACTGAAAGACTTTAAACATAACCTTGAAGAGACAGTGTAGGCGACTGGACAGCGTATATAGTGAAAGGCCTGATACAAGGAATTACTTCTTACACACAAGTATTTGTTAATTAATAAAAGATAACCTTAAAATAATTACCGAGTATTAAAAACATAACCTTGAAGAGACAGTGTAGGCGACTGGACAGCGTATATAGTGAAAGGCCTGGTACAACGAATTACTTCTTACACATAAGTATTTGTTAATTAATAAAACATAACCTTACAATAATTACCGAGTATTAAAAACGACATAAAAGCATAATACCTTTTTTTCATGTTACCATACAGTTTATCAATGTACAATTATGGAATAATGTTCCAAACACCCCTATATTCTCTCCACAATCCAGCCGAAATATTTTTACATAAGCCCATACAACCTCAAGAGTACCCGTACTGGGACCTTGGGTATAGTAAGCCATGATTGCAAATGTTCCATCGACTTCTTTATGGTCAATATATCTTTTAATCACATTTGCTGAGGTTCTAGGATCATTGTCTTGCTGGAATATGAATACCAGCCTGATGAGTCGTGTTCTTGATGGATCAGAATCTGCATATACTTGTCAACAGTCAAGGTGCCATCAAAAAAGTGTAGATAACAACGAATTACTTCTTACACATAAGTACTTGTTAATTAATAAAAGATAACCTTTAAATAATTACCGAGTATTAAAAAAAATATATTGATTTAATTAATTAAACTAACTTCAACGCGAGAAGGCGTAGATATACTGTTAAGCTATTAATTGTAAAACGTGTTTAAGCAGTATGTACTATGTATATAATTTCTGCCATTTCTCAGAACAACATTAGGACTCTAAAATTCTCAGCCTTTAGGAAAAATGAAATTGCAATATAATTATTAAATTTATACATATTTATATAAAAATAAACTCTGTCACAAAAGTCGCTTGTTATTTGAGGATTTACGGTTGCACTTATATATGTGTGTATGTGTGTGTCTATATTTGTATGGTGTCATGATGTAATAAAACTTTCTCTGCTGATATACATAAGGACTGAAAAAACACGTGTTCCCTTGGTAACAATACACTGCATAGGCCTAGCATGGCGTCACAGAACATGAGCCGCGGAGACATTACAATTTGATGGTCAATCCAATTATTCGTAGTTTAAGAGTTAACGGTGACTGGTGTTGACTAGCTGCCTACCCTCTGGTCTGTCACTTCAGAATTATGGACGGCTAACTCAGATAGCCCTCATGTAGCTTTGCACGAAATTCAACAAACAACAAATAATACACTGCAAAGTATACAAAATATTATATTGCCTATATATATATATATATTATTATTATTACGTGTTAACATAATACTGTAGAATGTATTTAATACAAAGTACTTTTCTAACCTCATACATAAAAAGAAAAGAAGGCAAACAGGAAACCATTCATACAGAGGAAACAGCAAAGGAAAGATAGTAACGTATTAATATATATATATATATACACAGAAAGAGAGAGAGAGAGAGAAAGCAAATGGAAAACATTTATATAGCAAGGTTCTTTATGAATGCAATCCGTTATTATAGTATCTGATGTTGGCCAAGTCGTCTAATTTTTATTATGTTGTTTATTTCTCCGAAAGAGGGCTGAAGGCTGCCTGGAGGGGTCACCTGTTTTAACCACTCGCACCACTATACTGTAGTGTGTTGTCTGTCAGTCAATCAATAGAAACTAAAATGACGTCCCATGAGGGACGCTTAACGTTGCCATTTGTACTGTTGCGACGTCAGTAAAACGTGCGCATGCCATGAATCACGAGAAGAATTGTGCACTCTGTATGCTACAATACAACATGACGTATAAACTTCAAAAGCAAAAAATAGAAATATTTCTTACTTTTAATTTTGGTGTTATCTATTCTTGAAAACAGAACACTTTCGGGAAACCCGTGCAAGTACATCTAGTATAAATACGTGATTATTATGAGGGTCGAAACACGAAAATCAGGAGATGAGTTTCACTCATGAGTTCCACCAGTTTTGTTTATAATACTCTTTTGAGTGTGTTTCATTAAGAACAGCCCCGCCTCCCACAAGTGGCTGCATATGGTAAACAGTAGTTTAAAACTGTACACTCTTTCTCTGGAATTAAAAGTAAATGTTGTTTATGTTTGTTTGTAATTATGCACAAAGCTACACAATGGGCTATCTGTGCTCTGCCCACTACGAGTATCGAAACCCAGTTTCTAGTGTTGTAAGTCCGCAGACATACCGCTGCGCTACTGTGCATTTTTGTTTATGAGTCTTGCAAAGAGGTTGACCCTGATAGATGGTGCATCTCCACTGCTGTTTAACTCCTACCTCTACAGATACCTATACAATTCTATCCCCGTCCACTTTTAGTTTGTATAGTAGTTTCATTTGATTTTCCTTTATGTGCTTCCTTATTTACTCAACACAATATATATACAGGAAAAATGTTTAAAAACTAAATAACTCGAAGCACATTGTTGTTTTTTAATTACATGTACATTATACATAAATAGACAATTAAGAACTTTCTTAAATTTCTTAACTTCATTTTATTTGTATAAACCCTTTTGACTTGCGCAATGTGACCAACTTTCCACAGTACTCAATGAAATCACTGTCGTTCTATTTGATTCTATTTTCAATAATAATTTTATTTCTAACAACACCTTGTGAGTTGTATTTTACCACCGCCGTTCCAGTGTCCTTCTTTTCCGTTTCTTTGTTGTCGAAGCGTGATATTGTTATTCCGTTGCTTCGGGGCAGAGCTTTTGTTACTCTCGAGTCCAGAGCACGATTTTATGTATGGTATGATGGATATGTAGGACAAACAATAACATGTTTAGTTTTCTTTTTTATATTACAGATATACATTCTCAGATACCCCAAACAACTTGTTATTTGCGTAATAAATATGATTGTATTTTATACATTGCTTTGTTGTTGTTTTTTAACATTTGTGGTACGAACAAAAATTATATCAACTCGTGTTGTTTCTTAACATACAAATGTGTCTTGTTTGTAGTTATATGAACGAAATTCTGTCGTAATATTGGATTGACCCCTTAATTAAAAGGGCGGGACTGAGTATTCACATTAACGCGCCAAATAGAACGAGACTCTTAGCAGAATATTCACATTCGAGAACTGTATGGAACAAAGAAAATTAAGAGTCGAAAAGAAGTAATGGAAAAGCTGAGTTTCAGTCAAAGCTTATCATAGATATATGAATAGCAAAAATTACAAAATCAGTTTAGAACAACTTAAACAAGTTGGTCGTTATCTTCTATGTTATAAAAGTTTAAATGTCTGGTGGGAGTGCTGGCGTCGGCCAGCTAAGGTACCTTTCTGTAATTAATGTTGTTTATTTAATATCATTAAATTGACATATGTTTTATTTCATTATCAATTGCATGACAGAGCTCACTCCAACAATTAACTACATAATTAATATATCCTTTATTGAAGGCATCATTAATGACTTCTATTTATCAATAGTTAAGACTTCCCTTTAGCGGCAGGCATATAATTAATGGTTTTTAAAGAAGCATGATTTTTCTTAACATTTTGAACTAAGTATATCAAAAGTAAAATAAAAACCATTGTGACAAAAAAAAAGTTCATTTTATTTTTCTTAAACTTGTAATTAAAGGTAAGTTTTATGGATGTTTTTGATGAGGAAGGGAGTGGGGTAATCTTTCGGCGTCTTTAAGGATCTATGTTAGGGTGATTCTTGCCCTCCCTGTGGTTCACCTATAAGTCTGGAGGCTTATAACGTCAAAAATTCGAGTTCCGATACTCGCGGTTAGCAGAGCACGAGTAATCCATTTTGTAGATTCGTGCTTAACAATATCAAATAATAAAGAGCATGCTTCGTATTTTTCAGTTGTTATTGCAAGAGCAGTTTTGAACATCAACTAGGTTCGTGTTGAGAACCCTGATCGAAACAGACACAAGACAGTGGAACCCAAGAACCTTTCTTTTCACTTTACATTCGCAACCCAACACATTAAAAATGTGAGTTTATGAAATATACAATACCGAAATAGCTAAGGAAAGTCATGGGAGTTTCAAACAACGAGCAGTTACAACTAGATGGCGAATTTATTAATGATACAAAACCGTATCACAGAAAATTATTTGTATAGTGCACTAGTATTTTGTCTGTTTCCTGCTTAGACAAAGCATAATACCTTTTTTCATGTTACCATACAGTTTATCAATGTTCAATTATGGAACAATGTTCCAAACACCCCTATATTCTCTCCACAATCCAGCCGAAATATTTTTACATAAGCCCATACAACCTCAAGAGTACCCGTACTGGGACC
>NW_013668598.1:75822-91205 GCF_000517525.1 Limulus polyphemus
CACACTCTCTGACTGCAGTTTAATTACTCACTGTCCTGTTCCCCGTCACGTTGTGAACGTCTTTTATATACAAGACTAACACTTGTCTAGTAAATGCTAGGGCATTCATGAAGGTTCGAGAAGGACGTGGCGTGATACTAGTCACGTGACCTCGCTGACGCAACAATATACTAATTTTCTTGCAAGTGTTTTGCGGGTCTCCGCCAATGTTAATTCTGTCCCCTTGTGTTGTGTAAATGTGTTAGGAAAGCTTCTATCTACCGCAGCACGTACTATAGTCAATCTACAAATCACAAGCTGGCCATTTTTTTAATTTAAGACTATACTTATTGTGAAGAAAAACTTTAATTATTTGTTTACATTTGTTTATTTCCCTTTGCTGTCATCGTTCGATTTATTCTTCGCTTAATACTCACGAATCTACATTTTTGCGGCTATTTTAAACTTATCTGCTGGATATCAAAGTATTTGAATACCACAACTGTAAACCTCCTCTATAGACACCACTGAAGATATGTTATCTATGTAATTGAAAGATTATTATTATATATTTGTTCTTTGTGTAAAATGATTATTTCTGGAAAAACCGAAAATAGAAATAAATGATGAAGAAGGTTTTAAATCGGTCTAATAGATCTATTTACAAGAGTCTGATGAAATGCCCGAAAACGTTTTTGGAATGCAAGATATTTGTAGACAGATACATGCTTGTAGAATAGTAAAAAATAGATATTTCCATCTCATTTTATATAATTAGTCAAGTACAGATACTCATCTTCCAATTAATGAGGCTGGAAAATTGTTATGTGTATAACTTGTTCGTAATAATTGAGGACTTAATTTGAAAACAATTTGCGTCTATCTTATCATTTTAACACATTTTATTTTCTTTGTTTCTTATGTATAGCTGATAAATAAGATTGAATAACATTCTGTTAATACTATAAAGTATTATTCCTACTGAAGAACAGGTTTTATGCTTTGTTGTTGGACACGCCAAAGAATCGTCATTATAAGACTTAAAATGACTGATTGAAAAGCACGTAGGTGGAAGTAAACGTGTTGTGTGTGGGAAGGACTAACTAACTGGTGCACCACTGAGAAATTAACAAACCCTGTCGATGGTTATTACAGTTATTGTTTACCAAAGTTTGGTTACAAAAGGTCGGAAGGAAGAAATTCATAATAGTTGTCAGTTGCCTTACAAAACTTGATTCATTCGAGCTCAGTTTGATCAATTTAGAAATGTTCAAATGGTTTGCAAAAGTTCCGCTTCCTTAACGAGCACATGGCTATCGTACATCACTGCTTATACTTCCACCAATAAATCACAAAAAGCTTCTGGCTATGTTTCCTGCAGGTACGGGGCTAACGTCTGTTACCAGCAGGAAATGAAATCATTTCTTGTGTTATCTGTCCCACCCCAGATATAACAAAGCTTTGTTATCGCCTCTGTGTCCAACCACTGCCGATGGATAGCTGCAAAGCTGTATATAAATAGGTTTTTTTAGTTAAGTTGGTTTAATCTACCAGGAAACATATGTGAACTGACGAAACTTTCTGTGTGAAGCTTGCTAAATAAAAGTGTTTTGTTACTTTCGTAGAAGGATTACTTGCTATTAAAAACCATGTGTAGTACAAAGTTTACAATATGTATTCGAGTAAGAGACTTCTCAAAACCGTCTACAAAATTTGTTTGGGCAAATATAAAAACTTTTAATAAGATAAAAGTCATAGTCACACTCTTGTGCTTTTGACAGGTGGACATGTCTTCATCAGGGGCAAAATGTTCTGCTTCATATTCTCTATCCGATAAATGCAATGGATAATTTGATGAAATGTTACATTCTATTAAATTATCTCGCCTTAAGGAGCACAGGTTTTATTGTACTAAAATGCTGCTTTATCTGAATTTCCTTGATTTAAGAAACACGGACTGTTTTGTAGTAAAACGTTGCTTTCTTAATTTCTCTGACTTAAAGGACACATATTATATTGTTGTCCTGTGTTAATAACTCTCATCTGATAAATGCAAAAATTTGACGTTGAAACAAAATCTCTCTCGCCAGCTTAATTCAGCAGATTGTTCATACAAGTTTATAAAGATATATAGTTTCATTTCCCTGATGCAAGAGTCGTATATATATAGAGTAATCTATAGATTCATATAATATTTTTAGATGTCACTCCCGTTAACAAAACGATGGACAGACAAGCGATGCCACTTCCTTACTGATTTAGCTTTTATGTTCAATTACGCAATTTTATAACTTCCTGTACAATTACATATTGGTAAACACACATTCGTGTATAAAACATGCAAGACATCCATTAATATCATGCTGAAGAAAACAGAAATTCAAGACAACGTTTTATTATTCTTCGTAGAAAATAAAGAATAAAAAAAAAACGGAGTCACTTCTTTCCAAATTTGGAAACATTTACAAGAATCCAGTTTGATTGCTATGTTTAAATTCACCCCACCACCACCAGTGGTTACTGAGATTGAGTAGAACTGTTCGTTGTCATTAAAAACACCATCTATTCTTAATAGGCCTATTTTGAAACTTTTTTTAAAAATAAAAGGTAAAAAGTTGAACGCTAAAGCTTAAAAAATCGTAAATAAAAACTTTTATTATATAGAAAATTAAATGAACTGTGTCTAATTTTTCATTCACTTCAGATCCTTTACTTTGGTTTCGTGTTATTACTTGGATAAAACTGTAAAATGAGGTAAGTATCTGTTCTATTTTTCTAAAGAATAGTTTAATGTAAAAGTCCAAATTAATTCTTTAGTGTTTTGTTCACGTAAATAAATTTGTTTGAATCGTTCAAAGAGGGAATGCACCTCAGGCTGGGCTGCAATAACTATAATAAGTGAGAACGCAGTTAGAAGTAATGAATGAATACAGCAAAGCTAAAATAGAAAATAAAAGCAGAAAATTAAGTATTTTACTTGTCACGATTTTATACGGCGTATTTGAAACAAAGCAAGCGAACCATAAAGTTAACACGTCTACAGTAACCTGCATATTTAACGAAGCAAACTTGACTTTTTCAAAGAAAACAAAACGGCCGAATCACCTTTTGAGATACAAACTGAAATACTTCGTACACGATTTTTTTTTTAATATGAATAACTTCATTTCTTTGGGGAACAGTTAACGTATTAGCACCCGTTATAAATTAGTAAACTTACCGCTGACCCATAAGAAAACAAAGATTCTTAATTTGTTGTTGCCTAGCATCACCAGCAGAGGGCAGTGTTTTATCGCACTAATAAAATCTCATCAGTTGCATAGTTATTTCAGAAGGCTGTACTTTTGTTAGAGTAAGACAACGGAAGGTTGTACTTTTGTTAGAGTAAGACAACGGAAGGTTGTAACAACTGTTAGAGTAAGACAACGGAAGGTTGTGACAATTATTAGAGTAAGACAACGAAAGGTTGTAACAACTGTTAGAGTAAGACAACGGAAGGTTGTACAGTTGTTAGAGTAAGACAACGGAAGGTTGTACAGTTGTTAGAGTAAGACAACGGAAGGTTGTAACAATTGTTAGGCTAAGACAACGGAAGGTTGTACAGTTGTTAGAGTAAGTTAAGTCATTGTAGAAATAATCACTGTTGCAAAAAAAATGTAATCGGCAGAGTGAGTATAAAACTTAGTATTGACATATCTAGTGTGAATTAACTGGACAGTTGTTTAAGCGAACTCGAACAACAACTGAACTCAAACTGATCAACTGATTTTTCTGAACTAAGAAAAAGGCAAAAAAGACTGAAACTGACATCGTGAGAGGATATACAGTATATGTATAGTTAACTTTCAATGTAGAAGACATGATTATAATAAACCACTAAAATCAATGAAAACAGCGCTTTGGTTTTTTTCTGAATCTGATTTACCAATCTGCGGTAATTTTTTTTTTTTTCTGCGGGATAGATTTGTTTTTTTAACATCACAGTCACGAAGAAGAAAGTCATGCTAGATATTACCATAAAGAAAAATGTATACTAAATTACACTGTATAGGGAAGCAGGAAAATATCGTAAGCAGTTATATGAAATTGAATATAGGTATCGTCTTTAAAACAAAAAACGCGTTCTTTAAATAAAATAAAACTCGTAAAAATGATTCAATTACGTCAAACTTTATATTTCTGAAACACTAGATGGTGCTTATAAATACACAAAATAGAACGTAATAATGACTATTAAATCATTTCATGCAGAATTATCTCAATTTTTAGTGCACTGGGAGACCCTACATCTAATAGCAAACACTCTTATCCCTGTTCCTCAGGATCGAGAAACTCCACTGCAGGCCCGTACGGAAGCGTTTTGAAAATGTCTCTATCGTTCCACGTGATAAGTAAGCAATGATGTCATTATGGCACGCTGCCATTTTTCCATTAACACTCTGTACTCGTAAAACCATAACAAAACAACACACTTCTACTGTATTTCTACTAAACAAGCAAAAAAATATAAAAACAAATTTGGTACCGTGCATAGCTCCCTAGCTACTATTTAAAACAGGGGTGGGGTAGTGGTACGACCATGGGCGTATCAACAGTACTATCTCTTACGGCCTTGCCTAAGGAGGTTCTGGGACTCTCAACAAAATTGGCCATTTACCAAAAAACAATCAGAAAAATCTTTATTGATCTCGAAGAAGACTGCTCCCTCTTGGTCTGTGGAGATAATTTATACAAGTAAAACCTAATGGGTTTGTTTGACTTAGAGCAAAGCCACATTGGGCTTTCTCCTGCGTCCACCATGATGAATCGCACCTCGAATTTTAGCCTTGTAAGTTCGTACATTTATCGCTGTCTCAGTGGGAGACAAACATAATGGGAATTAGATATGCTTATCCCATATAAGTGGTTGATCATTGGTTATAACATTTTTGGGCCATATTTTCACAGTCATATTGGACGAGGTAGGTTAAAATTTACTGTGACTGTAGCATATATATATAAACAAGTCTTGGAACAATGTAATTTTAACTATTTACAGGTAGGATGCTCCCTACAAATGACCACTTAGTTACAGTAAACTAACTGAACACCATTCTCTCTAATTTTGGTGGAAGAAGGTACACCTTGAACTTAGGGACCATTTACACATCTTGAAAATATTCAAAGACCTGGAACCAACGATTATTGCGTTGCGGTAAATTAGCTAGTTATTCATTCTTGAATGTCAGCTGATTGCAGATGTGAAGGCCTATGGTCTAATTAATATTCGTGATAATTAATTGCCTACTGCATTTTACAATGTTGGTTATGGTGTAGGTAATTAGATTTGTGGTTACTAAAATATAGCTTGCTCAGAAACGGTTGTTCCCATTATCTTCAAATGGTTGTCCTTGCAGCAGAAGAGTTTAAAATGGTTATGTGTTTATCGCTGTTGTTACACAAGACTTCAGTTTCTTGCTACTGATTGTGTAATGTTAAACAGAGCAACCATCTTATTATTTGCAACGGTCAACTTGTTAGCTGCAGCATATAATATGAAGTTGGACTTCAGTAACTAAGGCACGTCCAGAGGAATCCCATAAAAATTATATATTAGTTTGCTGTGACGTGTTATCTGAGAGTGGTGAGTTGTCTGTGACTGGTGTTATCAGTGAATGCTGTGTTGTTTGTGGCTTGTGTTTCTCAGAGCGTGCTGGAGTTTGTGATTTGTGTTATCAGAGAGTGCTGAGTTTTCTGCGACTTGTTTTATCAGAGAACGCTGAGTTGTCTGTGACTGGTGTTATCAGAGAGCGCTGAGTTGTCTGTATCTGTTGTTATCAGAGAGTGCTGAGTTGTCTGTGGCTGGTGTTATCAGAGAGCGATGAGTTGTCTGTAACTGCTGTTATCAGAGAGTGCTGAGTTGTCTGTGGCTGGTGTTATCAGAGAATGCTGAGTTGTCTGTGACTGGTGTTATCAGAGAGCGCTGAGTTGTCTGTATCTGCTGTTATCAGAGAGTGCTGAGTTGTCTGTGGCTGGTGTTATCAGAGAATGATGGGTTCTTTGTGGCTGGTGTTGACAGAGCGTACTGGTTGTTTGTAATTGGTGTTATCAGTACTTACTGGCTTGTTTGTGACTGGTGTTATCAGAGAGTGCTGGGTTGTCTGTGGCTGGTGTTATCAGAGAATGATGGGTTGTCTGTGAATGGTGTTATCAGAGAATGCTGGGTTATTTGTGGCTGGTGTTGACAGAGCGTATTGGCTTGTTTGTGATTGGTGTTATCAGAGAGTGCTGAGTTGTCTGTTACTGGTGTTATCAGAGAGTGCTGGGTTGTCTGTGACTGGTGTTATCAGAGAATTACGGGTTGTCTGTGAATAGTGTTATCGGAGAATGTTGGGTTATTTATGGCTGGTGTTGACAGAGCGTACTGGCTTGTTTGTGATTGGTGTTATCAGAGAGTGTTGAGTTGTTTGTGACTGGTGTTATCAAAGTACCACTCCATATCTAGATCTATCTAGTTGTTCATATTGCGCAGAATTTTTCTTATCAATTGACGCTGCTGCATCATTCCCAAAGACCTGCTACCTACTTTCCCAACCTCAGCCTGATGAGTCCTAGAAATTTATAAAAAAATATATTTAAATATAGATAAAAAGTATCTTAGCTTCAATACTGAAAACATTAAAAAGGCCAAAGCTACATGTTCAAATACTTATAGGAAGTACTTACAATAAGGTTGTGACGATCAGATACCAATCTTTGTTATGGTTAGGAGAAACCAAAGAGAAAGGAATATCACAGCAGCACCTCTGTCAAGAAGACTTAGAATCGAGCCCCAGCCACTACCACCACAGAAATAGTCATTCTTAGTACTTTTCTGAAGATGGCAGCAAGTTACCAGCCGAAATATAAAATAAAATTAATTAGTTATTAGTCTCTGGAAATTAAAAAAACAACTAATTAAGAATTATACTTGGTGATTGTATGGGCTACTTAGTAACTATGACAACAAAATTCCTAAGAATTTCTAGTAAAAAAAAATAGAAATCTTATGTTAAACACAATCAAAGTAAAAGACAATTTTGATTTTCTGGTGGGCAGAGCACAGATAGCCCATTGTG
Organism: Limulus polyphemus; assembly: GCF_000517525.1. Taxonomy (NCBI): domain Eukaryota; kingdom Metazoa; phylum Arthropoda; class Merostomata; order Xiphosura; family Limulidae; genus Limulus; species Limulus polyphemus. Next base: position 82,899 of record NW_013668598.1, read on the forward strand.
TAGCTTTGTGCTTAATTGCAAAGAAACAAGTAAATCAACTATAAAATTCCAGCTAACAGAGACGTGACATCAACCAAAGTAGTTAATAACTTTAAATGAAACGGAATCCCATAATTATTCGATATATCGCAGTAAAAATTTGACATCTGACACTATCATAATTCTTAGGTTCCTAGCATAAAAAAACATCGATTTAAGTTTTTAGGTTATCTCTGTGTTCTTTTATAAAGTAAGTTGGGTATTGTATGATAACAACTGTTTGATTGATGGGCTTTACTTGGCGATAGGTTCATCTGGCATTTCCACTAATGTCCAAGTGAGAGCCCATAGGAAACTGAGAAAACGAAAGTTATTAGGAGAAAAGAAAGAATCTGAAACAAAAATAATGTTTTATAGTATGTTAGTTAGCTAAAGGAATTAAAACTAAAATCTTAAATTTACATTCTGTATAATTTTTGGAACTTGGAGAAACTTGCACATTCTCAAGCCATTTGAATAATTAAAGAAGATCTAATGAGGAAAGTAGGTCTTTGAACAGAACCTTGTGGCTCCTCGAAGTATGTGCAAACTATTAGGAAGAGCTTAACAGTTAGAGTAAATTTCTAACAAAAATAACAATAGATGTAACCCACCCTATTCCAGAGTGTCAGAGTAACACAATACTTGTAACCCACTCTATTCCAGAGTGTTAGAGTAACACAATACTTGTAACCCACTCTATTCCAGAGTGTTAGAGTAACACAATACTTGTAACCCACTCTATTCCAGAGTGTTAGAGTAACACAATACTTGTAACCCACTCTATTCCAGAGTGTTAGAGTAACACAATACGTATAAGACCAGTTAATGAAGAACGAGAAATAACATACTCGCTTTTAAAGTGAAATGTCCAAACAATAATGCAATGCAATAATGAAAAACTAAATCTATTAATGAAGAATGAAATAAAACTCATGTTTCCAGTGAAATGTCCAAACAATAACGAAAGTAATAAAGAAAAAGCAAAAGTTGTTAATGAAGAACGAGAAACAACAGACTCGCGTTTAATGTCAAATGGTCGTATAATAACGCAAAGTAATGATGAAAAAAAACAAACCTGTATGAAGAAAGAAAAGTAACAGGCTCGCGTTTAATTTAGGATCCCCATACCAAAACATGTAACTAATAGTCACTCAAACTTAATTGGGTAATTAATTTCTTTTATTTTAATCTGCATCTGAGCGACAACGTGTTCTCTTCCATGACACTGAGCTTAAGGAAGCGTTGCACGATTCATTCAAACTCATTAGACAGTTTAAGAACACTTGTATTTTCGTGTTATTTATGCTTACTGAACGGTCGAAATTAGCAACGTAGTTGAAAAATAATTGTACATACATTGTAATAAAACTCATTAAGCGGTGGAACTTAGAGTTGCGTTAAAATTAAATGGTCGACATTAGAGATATAGTTAAAAATTTGTTGCATAAACAATTTACTCAAGGTCGTTTTAACGTTCAGAAAAAGAAACTGATGTTAAACTGTTGTGTAAAGAATAAATAAACAGTCACATTAAATATAGATAGATAACTTTTGTACAGAGGGTTGAGTATATTATATTATTTCTTTGTTTTAAAGCAAAGCCATATTTGACGTACCCCCCCCCCCCCACTAGTGGCACAGCGGAATGTCTTCGGACTTACAACGCTAGAAACGGGTTTTCGATACCAGTGGTGGGCAGAGAACAGATAGCCCATTGTTTAGCTTTGTGCTTAACTACAAATAAACAAACCCTACTAGGCCATCTGCTGTGTCCACCACGGGGAATCAAAACCTGGACTTACCGTAGACTTACCGCTGTCCTACAGGGAGACATATTATATTAACAAAATTGTATATGCAAATCAGCAAGTCACTTGACAACTACAGCCAATTTAAAACCGCACTGGAACAACATGCACCAAAACTACATTTTTACATTGTTTTATATTGTAGGTAGTGTGACGCCACCACAAATTGATCGATTTTGTGAAGGAAATGTAACCGCTCTTTCCAACGCAAAATACTTTTACACTCAGATCACAAAGAAGTATTCAGATCGAGGATTTAGAATTTCCAAGACAAGGATAACACTTGTATTAATTGGCATTGGAAAACGAAGAAATATTGATCAACATGGGGCACCAAGATCATCGAAAAAGTGATTTGCAACAAGTAGTATCCATGCAAGGTTCGGCATCCTGCAACAGAAAAAAGCCTTACGCGTGCCCCAGGCAACAGTACGTAAGTTAATGAAGAAGGATTTCTGTCTGTAAGAACCACAGAAATCATGCGTACTCAGTGTTACGTATTGCGAATTTGAAATAATCCGAAGCCGAGTTAAATAATTTCAATTTTAATAGTTGAAATGTACCCTGGATTTAGTGTTTAGAAATATCCCGACATTTTATTTTATTTACGCTATTTGCCAACAAGATTGATTCACACAGTTTTTGTTTTTGACACAAATACGTTTTAATATATATGTATATATATACAACACTATATAAACTTATTCAAAACAAACGGTGACATTAAAATAAATATATAACAAATTCGTTATATGCAACACATATCTGATACTACAAGTCACGCATATTTCTAAATACAAGTTCAATCCAAACAACGTTCATATTAAAAATAAATACATAATAATAAATTCGTTACATCAGGCTGCTTCCACAACATATTTGTTGTACTGTTGCATGCCACAAGCAACTAGAGAATGAAACAGGTATTCATACTATTCCATATGAAGACACACCAGCCAAGTCGATGGATGCAACGCCAATGGGTTTCTGTGCGATGGGACTGTGGAAATGGGCACTGGAAAACTATTGTCCTCGTACATTATATGGATTATGGAATATTACAGTGTGTAGGGGTGTGCTTTAAACATGGAACCTCACGACGAAGCCATTTGTAATAGAAACTGCGTTGTACATATGTATATATATATATAGAGAGAGAGAGAGAGCTATTGTCAAGAAGCGCGGACGTCAGATAGAGCATAACCAGAATTGGTGACATAGACTAAAACGACGTGGCGAAGTGTCAAAACTGTTTTGATATAACATATTCAACCTCTGTATTGAGGATCTATTCAGGATGAACATCTTCCCAGAATAGTTATAGGTAGTTAAATTTCATGTTTACATTAACTCATTATTTTGTTTTAGATATGCACGCAAACTTACACAAGAACTACCTGCGCTAGTCGTCCTGAATTTTGAACTTAGAGACTAGAGGGAGAAATAGCTAGATAACAGCACCCACCGCCAACTACTGGGCTGTTCTAATCGGATGATGGGATGTGATCGTCACTCTTATAACGGTCTCACGGCCTCAACGTGGTAACTGGACGAGAACCATGAACCCTTAGATTCACAGTATGTCACGCTAACCACTAGTCAATGTCATATTTACGTTGAAGTAAAAAATAATAAAAGCAAGTAGTCTTTGTAGTTAAGCGCAAAGCTACTCAAGGGGTGATTTGTGCTCTGTTCACCACGGGTATCGAAACCCGGTTTCTAGCGTTGTAAGTCCGCAGACATACCACTGTGCCACTGGGGGGGCGCAAGTAGAGAGAGAAAAAGAATTGTTATACAAATGTTGATATCGTTAAATGATCAAGATAAACAAATTGTTTTTTGTGATCTAACTTACAACGTGCCTCTAGTACAAATTATAAAATAAATCGACAAAACTATAGTCAGAAAATCCCAAAAAATATGTTACCAAATAAGCTGATTTTTTTCCCTAGAATGTTAATATAAATCATCAGATAAGTGTATCTTATTTTTGATCTAGAAATCGTACAGTTAGCAAATAAAAAACAATCAATAGTATGCTCGAAACTAGAATAGGAACTAATACTTTGCATGGTTTTTACTTTCACTTATGCTAAATTCCAGGCGACTTAACAGGTGGAACAAATCATAGTTGCTTATTTGTATTAAATTCAAGATACAAATAAATGTAGAAGACATACAAAGTTTTGAAGCATGATGTATAAATATTCACGTAATATAATGAAAATATCGTAACAGTAATTTTAATTACAAAATACTATAGATTTCACCCAAACTACCCTCTACCAGTCTGCTTACCATAACTCAAAGATATAAGTAAAATGCTGATGTGTATGCGTGTGTATAAGGTGTGGCTTTGCTATAAACACAAACACATAATACAAACTGCACAAAAGTTATTGCACGAATATTTTCCCGGCAAACATCCCATGGAAAAACCGAAAACAAACATAGCACGTATTGCGCAATATTGCTCAATATTGTAGAACATAAATGGCTGAAGAGGAGTGTTAACTTTGTAGGCAAAGAATACCCACCGAATGACGCAAGAAAGATCTTGTAATTTATTATTGTTTTCAGTTTTCATGGAAAATTTTCATGCCAAAAAAACTTTGTGCAGTTTGTGTTTGATTTTATAGACAAGCCACATCGAGCTATCTGCAGTATCCACCGAGGGCAATCGAAATCCTGATTTTGACGTTGTAAATCCGTAGACTTACCGCTGTCCCACCGAAGGACTTGTGCAGTTCGAAACGAACTCTTGTAACTTTCTGAGACTGTTTAGTTTCCTATCTCAACTTTTTATAAAATGATTTTTGCAATGGTTGTGCACGGGTGAAACCTTAATACACCCAGAATTTTTTATAAAAGAGTTAATCCTTATATCTCAAAGAGTGACACACGGTTAATTCTTGTAACTAAAGGGTGACACACGGTCAGGTTCTTTAACTTTTACAAAAGATATTCCGTTCCTATTAATAGATTTCAAAATACAAGGTGCTTTAATTTTTTTGATTTGGTCACTTCTTGTTTACATGGACGAGGCCAGAATAATTATTTTCTTAACGAAAGAGCAAGTATTTGGAATAATTATCCTTATAGCGTTCTTATCTATTTTGTCACCGAACAGTTAAAATAGGTTCTAAAGCGTACAAAGAAAGTAATTTTTTATTGCCCCTTTAAAATATGCTCCCTATTTTCTTCGTAACGAGCCTTAAAATAGGTTACGGAGTGAACAGATAGGCGAATTGGCTGTTATAAGTAAAATATTGCAAATGTACTCCGTGTCTAATTTTGTTAATGCCCATTACAGCCAGCTACAGAAAAGCCGCTCCCTGCCATTTAAATCTATAGACATGCTTCCAATATGCTGTTCTTAATGGTAATTAAAACCATTACGATGTTTTATTACCAGTCTTCTATCTATTTTGATCAATAATAATTAATATATTATGTAAAATAGACAAATAAGATGTGTTTATATTGATGATTCAGAATATATTAAAAACAAATTTACTCTTTACCATAATCTTTTGTTTTGAAATCAGGTTAAATAGAAAATCCGAAAGGAGACTTCAATACGTATTTTTAGATTTTTTCAGATAGCACAGATAGCCCATTGTGTAGCTTTGTGCTTAATTACAAACAAAGAAACAGATTTTTCAACTAATTGTTTACGTTTTTTATCCAAACACAAATGACTACTTTGTTTACACAGTATCAACCTTATGTTTTGGAATTAGATTAAACTGTAAATCAGAACATAAATTTTAACACATATTTTTAGATATATTTTCAATTAACTGCTTACTGCTTTTTTATCGATACATTACTGAAGGTTTTAAAATAATAACGTATGAAAAATGAAGTCAACGGAGGAAGGAGAATCATGTTTAGTTAAATGGTATCTGAAGTACGTTTTCGGTTTAGTTTTCCGTACAGCTTTTTTTTTCTCAATACATTTATGTTAGTTGATTGACCATTATATACTTATTTATCATCTTTACAGTTCACAGTTTCTTAAGAAAATTTGATGTCGTCGTGGGTTATTATAAATCTATCTTGTCTATATTCTGATGTCGTTGTAGATTTTTATAAGTTTGTTTGTCCGTTCGGATGTCGTGGGTTATTATAAATCTGTTTTCCCATATTCGGATGTCGTCGTAGATTTTTGTAAGTCTATTTGTTCTTATTCGGATGTCGTTGTGAGCTTTCATAAATCTGTTTTGTCCATATTCTGACGTCGTCGTGAACTATAATAAATCTATTTATCAGTATTCCGATGTCGTCGTAGATATTTATGTATATTTGTCCGTATTCGAATGTCGTCGTAGATTTTTATAAGTCTGTTTGTCAGTATTCGTATGAAACACATCAAACATTTCCAGTGTTAACATTTAATTTAGTTATATTGGTTTACATACACACACATATGCATATTCTGATGTCGTCGTGAACTATAATAAATCTATTTATCAGTATTCGGATGTCGTCGTAGATTTTTATGTATATTTGTTCGTATTCGGATGTCGTCGTAGATTTTTATAAGTCTGTTTGTCAGTATTCGTATGAAACACATCAAACATTTCCAGTGTTAACATTTAAATTAGTTATATTGATTTACATACACACACATACGTATATTCAATCTCGGAGCATCTGTTTTATGGTTGATTGTTTATTAATATTTTCAGCTAACTGTTATATCACAAAGTATATTTACTACCAGTAGAATCCAGGTTTTACCCATTCTGTTACAAGCGTAATTACACAGGAAAAAATGTAGAGAATTAAGACACAAATACTGCAAATATGTAAGTAGCGTAATATAAGAGGGTAATGTTAAAATCCTGCTATGAAAGTTCTTCAACATCGTTTCTATATAAACTTTCTTCAGTTGGATCTATATTTTTATTTCGATTGTTATCAAAAAGACATGGTTATCCTCCATAAATGTCAGTTTATCATGACGCAAGTACTTTGTCCTTTACTGAGGGTTGAGTATCTTATATCAAAACAATCTTGAATATGCTAATCAGTAATTCACGTGACAATCAGTATTGTGGAACGGCACAGCAAGATGCCGAAACGTATAGTAGAGTGTATGAGACTTTTTTCCAATCTAACAGTATTATATTTTATCTTAATACAGTATCATATTTCGAAGTAAAACAATTTGCTATTGTATTTTGAGACTGGGAACAGTTTGATTTTAAATATCTATTCTGTACTATTAAACTGTTTTTATTTTTAATACATCTGTGTGAATATTAACTCATCTTTATCATTGAAAAATCTGGTAGTGGATTATTAGTGATATTCAATAGTTTTTGAATAAGAAGAAAAAAAAACACGTTTTTGACATTATTCCCAAAATCCTGTGGTTTGAATTGAAATACCTCTCGTGCATATAAAAGTAAAAATCTATGTTGATTTATTTTATTGTTTCTTGCGAATGTTTTTATTTGAACTAGCCTTCGAAATAAATTTTATCAATTTTTTAGTAGTTATGTGATTCAAATGATTTAAAATTCTTGTTTGTTTCTTTTAGAGCAAAGCCACATTGGGCTATCTGTTGTGTCAATCGCAGGGAGTCGAACCTCAAATGTTAGTGTTGTAATGCCATAAACCTACCGTTGTCCCACCGGGGGACATGATAAAAAGGATAAAAGTTTCCTCGAATGAAAGTGAAAATCGTGCTTTTCTTTATAATTATGTTTAATCATCAAATAATATAAATGTTTCAGTAACAGAACATCTTGGTTGTATCTTTGTTCCAATCGCAAAATCTCTACACTTGTTAATTTGGAAAACTCCTTTCTTGGTAAATTTAATTTTAATCACAATTGTTTATATTTAATTTTATACATTTAATTTTGTATGTAGATTTTTTTTATACCTAATTTCCTTACGCACACGGAATGGAAAAAAAAACACGAAAAAGGACACCACCCAGAAGTCTATATAATAAATGCTGTGATGATAAATTAGTCAATTCCTATTAATCTAGCATGTGAGGATAACAATATATGATGAACTAGAGGCCCGGATGTCAAACCCCTACTTATCACAATAGGATAAATGGATCAGATAACCGCTGCTGTCTCTGTACAGTCTAGGCTGTTTCAGGCTCATCATTCACTCGAAACAATGGTCTCATTGTGAGAGATCCCTCCCTCCATCATGAGGACTTGGGTGGAGTGCATTTCGAGCACGTGACCTGCTTGTAAAATTGACAGTTGACCTTTGCTCACGAATTTGCCAGCAGTGCACGTGTGGAATCAATTTACTAATAGCTAAAGAGAGAGAAAAAATTATATATGTTGGGCTTAAAACCGGAAATACATTGCCTTGGATAGCCTTGTTTGATAATCATTTCATTCCAACTCTGGAATGTGGGGTATTGAGTCAGCAACGGTTTTAATGTAAGATAAAAATATCTAGACTACCAATATATATATATATATATATATATATT
>NW_013668598.1:92194-101519 GCF_000517525.1 Limulus polyphemus
TGTATATATATATATACACACATATAATTGATTTTAATATCTTCTAATTTATAACAGCTATAAAACGATACGTCTTTTAAACAGGCAAGTTTTGTCAAGTGATATTACATATAATATTTACAACTGCTACTGGACAAGCAATACAACCAGTACTATTACCCTGGTTAGAAATAACTCGCTGTAATTCCCTTATTAAGACGCTGATCACGCGGGTTTCGTAGTTTCACGTGACCCTGTAACAGCGTTTTTCTTGAGTTGTAGTTGACTGTGAATAAATTCATTCAAAGAATAACAACATTTTACACCACTTGTTGTACCATACCAACATTCAATTTTGTTAATTACGCATGCGCACATTTATCTCGAAGTGAGAAAATCAAGACAAGGCTTCGTGTTTCCTGATAAACATTCAGTAGTATTTATTTAATAATTGAGAAATATTTAATAGAAGTTCGCAACAAATAGCATAACACATTTCAATTCTAATACAATTTGTTCTAAATTAATAAATTTATCAAAAAACCTGTTCCTTGGTTTGGTATGGATTTCGCGCAAAGCTACACGGGGGCTGTCTGCGCTAGCCGTCCCTAACTTAGCAGTGTAAGACTAGAGGTAAGGCAACTAGTCATCACCACCCACCGCCAACTCTTGGGTTACATTTTACTAACAAATAGTGGGATTGACCGTCACATTATAACGCCCTTACGGCTGAAAGGGCGAGCATGTTTGGTGTGACGGGGATTCGAAACCGCGATCCGCAGATTGCGAGTCGAGCGCCCTAAGCGCCTGGCCAAACTTGTTCCTAACCTTTCCTCTTTAAATGTCAAGCTGCTTAACCAGAAAAATGACAAACTGGTCAATATTTTGGTCTTTTGAAATAAAACAGCCAAGAAACCTAACGGTTGCGAAATGATTTAAGTGAAGACCGAAATAATTATCCTTGTCATTAGGTATTATTATTAAGCCTATTATATTTTTAACACTGCATTCTTTATCTAGTCCCTTAGGGATTTTTAAGTTTGTTTGTAATTAAGCACAAAGCTACACAATAGGCTATCTGTGCTCTGCCCACCACCGGTATCGAAGCCTGGATTCTAGCGTTGCAAGTCCGCAGAAATACCGCTGTGCCACTGGGGGGCGGATTTTTAAGAATTAGAAGAGTGTATAATAATACTATTCCAACCACTCTACGTTCGCCACATCGACTGCCGATGATACAAGATAAAGAGTGTAGTGTTAGGATATAATAGGCTTAATAATAATAATGTGTTATGACAAGTATAATTAATTATAATAATTATTCGTCAGCTTCTAAAAAGACGTTAACATCATGACAGTTGTAAAAAATGGTTTATATAAATAGTGTTCTGACCACTGCTGTGTTTGTTGTGTTCTAGTCAGCATTATGAGCTCTGGATCGAACGAAACGCGTTGTCGGCAATGGATATGACGAACGTAGTGTGGTTGGAATACTATCATCATACACTCCTCTAATTCTTGAAAATCCCTAAGGAACTAAATAAATAATGCAGTGTTAAAAATATAGTAGGCCTAAAGCTAACGTCTTATGGCAAGTATAATTAATTATAATAATTCTTCGTCGGCTTGGAAAAGACGTTCACACCATAATAATTGCTGAAGACAGAATTGTTAAGCCATTTAAAAGTGTTTAAAAGACAAAAAATATTGGAATATAAACAGGATGTTTGTTTGTTGTTGCGCACAATGGGCTATCTGTGCTTTGCCCACCAGGGGTATTGAAATCCAGTTTATAATGTTCTAAGCCTACTGACTTACCGTTGAGCCATTAGTGGTGGTGGTGGGGGGGGGGGGGCAAAACAGGTGGTATAAACACATTCGAAGATTTTTATGAAAATGGAACTAAATCAGAATGTGTGCGTGGAACATATATATATGTATTAGAAAGATTGAAAATTGAACACCTATCCTTAAGTGTTCCATCACTAACATATTAAAAATAATACTTCTTTTTATAACTTATCATCCTAAACTCAAGAGAATCCTTTTAATTCAAGTCATGCGCTGTCTGAAGATACATCATATGTTTTAGTCCATGTTGCTACTTCCGGTCATGCTCTGTCTGAAGATAGTGCGTCTTGAAAATAGCCATGCAATATCGTTTCTATTAGGAAAGGGTTAGTCGTAAGAATGTCATTTTCAACGCACACCTCACCTGCGTGCAATGTTTCCATAATCCATCTAGCGTAAGGGATCGACAGTTTCTCAGTACTTGTTTCAACAGTTCCATCACACATAAATACATAGGTGACTTGGCAGGTATATCTTCGTATAAAATAACATTAATACCATTTCTTTCTTCAGCTGCTTGAGTTATGCCACAGTTCAACTGATATGTGGTGGAGGCAACTTGTGTACAGGTGACTTGTGTCGCTATTCCAGAGGAACATCCTTCTTAATTATGTTGTGTACTGTTGCCTGGGCGTTAAGGATAAAGGATATCGCTGTCTTGTAAATTATAAGTCTTTAATCTGAACATTTTTTGAAAGCATCATAATACCTACGAAATGCCAAATGATGTCAAAATGTAGTCCTAATACATGTCCGTTCCACAGTGACTTTATATCGGCTGTGGTTATCAGTTGACCTTCTAATTTTCATATTCAAAATCATTTTAATATAACGTACTTAACCCTGCATATAATAACATTCATATACATCATTAGCGTTCATTTAAAACAACAGTAACCTGTTAAATACGTTTTGTAACTTGATATATTTCGTAATATTAATCCACGTATATTGTTGACACAAATAAATTTGGTTTATATTTAAGGTGACTGTACAATATGAAGAAAAAGAAACAGTAATTCTTGATTTTCCAATAGATAAAACTTAACAGAAGTTCGAAAATATGAAAATTAAGGAACATTTTTATACGGTTACGTTCTACTGACGAGTAACTCTCACAAACATTTTCTTGCGCTTGGGGGTCAGATGAGGAGGGGTGATGATACTACACTTATTTTCATGAATTCACAACACGATAACATTCGGAGATGAATCATGAAAAGTCCTTTTTGTTTCAATGATTTGCTGAATTTGTCAATTTATTTGTCAAGTAGCCTAAATTTATTTCCTTGTGGTGGTTAAGAATTAGATACATGGCCTGCTGGTTAGAGCGCTCGACTCGCAATCTATGGGTCGCAGGTTCGAGTCACCGTTATACCGAATATGCTCACCCTTTTAGCCTTGAAGGCGTTATAATGGGACGGTCAATCTCACTTTTTGTTGGTAAAAGTGTAGCCCAAGAGTTGGTGGTGGGTGTTGTTGACTAGGGACGGCTAACGCAGATAGCGTGAAATTCAAACCAAACCTATTTTCCATGAAAGGGGAAAGAGAGCAGATCTGTTCCTTTTCCCCCACCCAGATCATTAGCAGATCAAAATACCAATACAGATTTTCGTTCGTTAATTTCCCTGAAATCACAGTGTTCTTTGAATACCCTGTAAATAACAGTTTTACATGTATTGGTTTCTGTCAGGTGTTACCTAATGACACAAAATTTTAAATTAGACAAATTTCAAGACAAAAAAAAACTATTATGCTCTATCTTTACAACGAAAAAAATCTCACACAACAGTTTTCGCCTATATATTTTTTAATATTGATATTCAGAAAGATCCAGAGGGCGACAAAACGATCAGAGATTAGTCTTGCAACACAGAGCACCAGTTCATTACCCTACAAACAATGTTTACAAATGACCGTAATTTTCCACCAGGCACGTCACTAAATAACAGTTGGCCTGTAGATGTACTTGTTAATGCTGTTATTTACATATTTCACACCTCCATACGACAGTAATTAGGGTAAAAAGCTGCATGCATATATTTAACATCTAGTTTTATTTTTCAGTCAGCCTTGTATGGCAAGTGTGCACAGTTCATTTCACACAATTATCTCTTAAAAATAAGGACAAACAAATATTTATGGCCCATGTGCTTGGTTCTTTCACAGTTTTTTTTTTATATTTTTGATTACACCGTTGCGAAAATATCTTGCAAGTTTCTATCTTATAGAACCAAAAGTACAAATATCATAATCCTGCGCAAACAATACGTCCAGTAAATTTCTTGACGTACAAACTGAAAGTCTGTTTTGTCTTAATTTAGTGTTATTAATATTATTAGTTATATTGTTTAAAATGACTTGTTATATTGTTATTTATCATTTTTATTAATTTTTACACTTACGAATGTTATTTTGTATCGACAGTTTGGTATATGTATGGATTTAGGATTAATTTAATCTTCTAAGCGCCGTATGATATTTTGGGATTACGGCCAGGAATATTGCCAACAGCGAAGATACCCATTTAATGAATGAGTGCATTCAAATCATTATACATTTCTGTTTTATGACTTTGGTCCTACCTAGACCAGTAGGTTGAACTAGATATATTAATTATTGAGTTAATATTTAATTATAATCTATAAGTAGCTTGCTTCAATCAGAAGTTATTAATAATTTAAAAATATTACATACAGAAAAAAAAAAATTATTCCGTAGAGAGAAAGATATTGAAGAATACAAATTACAATAAAAAGTCGCGTAATCTTTACAAAACAATAAATGCTTAATCAATACAAAACGGGTTAATAACAAAACTAAAAAGAAAATACAGGAGCACACAAAAATAACATGATTCTGTAATATACATCCGCTTTGGGTAGACTTCAGGTGTAAATTTAATAAGCCCTTGTTCCAAAAACTTTATTTTCGTGGCGGAAGAATACATAATTGGTGGCTGGTACGTTAACTTCACATTCTTGGCTTCATTTCAGCAAGAGTTTGCAATTAAATTAAATGCATGAATGACGTAAACAGAAACAATTTTATGTGTAGGAAAACAGATGCTGTAATATTAAACTCTTCGATGAAAGGAATCTAATTCATATGTTGAACAGGAATATAAATACACAAGTCGAATATATATATAACAGAGTCTATTTTCTTATAGTTACACGACAAATTAATATGTTCATTTCGCTAAGGACCCTCTGTAGTCGCATTAAAGAAACACGATGAAAAGTGGGCACGTAAAATAATCGCCGCCATATTAAAAAACAACAAAGACGTAAGGGATAGCAGTGGTTGTTTTTTTCAGCTTAGTTAATTTCAACCAACTTTCGATCAGATGAAGTTTGAGGTTAATGACTTCTGATATGTGATTCAGGCACGTGCGTGACATTAGAGGAAGGGTGCTTAGTGGCATGGCTGCCTAGTAACCTACATTTTCTACTATGTTTTAATCCGTGTCTAATATATATATATATATATATATATCGCATTCACATATAGGCGATATATAAAATAAAATAAAATGTTTCTTAATAGAAACTTAGAGAGCAGAAACTTCTTTTAATCTGAAGAAGTTATCGGTATAGAAGCCGAAACATTGCCCCACTCTAGAAACAGGCAAAACTGGACAGTGTCTACACTGCCTAGAATGCCTTTAAAACAAAAGCTCTTAATTAACGAAAACAGCATTTATTTCACTATCCTTTTCTGTATCTGTATTAATTCGAGATTAACATCGCCATGGTTATGGAAATTTGTAGGCCTAAGAAAAAGTATTCTTTCAGATGATTGGATTTTTTTTTCCATTCAGTTGACAAAGTGTAGACAGTTTCGAAACGATTTATTTAGTAGTGTCTGCGCTCCGAATTCGACAGACTTGGTAGAGAAAACCAACTGCATCTGTCAAACTATCGAACTATTCATCTTTCTCTCCCAGATGAATTTAAAAGCAATATCTGAGGACAAAAGAAAGATAGCGTAAGAAAAAAGTTACACGTGAAGTTCATTGTTTTTGAGTCATAGGTAATCGATATAAACGCGTGCGATTGAAACAACTGCTGCTTCTTTGAGAGTTCTGTCGGAAGTGGAAGTTGCAGACATGCGCAGGTACAACTTTTCAAGGTTTTAAGACAATTGGCTGATTGTTTCAGCTGCGTTGACCCGCTCTTTTATTGTAAATGTGACAAGTTTTCGTGACTATAATAGTCTGTTTGTCTTAGTTGCTTAAAGGTGAATTACGAACCACATATCTCTCGGATAACGTTCCACAAATGGTGTGTTCTTTGAACTAGTACATTAAAAGGTATATGCAGAAAGAAAGTAAAACCCTCAATAACATAATCTTCTAATTTATAGTCAGATGGGTCTACTAGGCGATGAAAAGATAGTTAAATAGCCAGACAGCTGGAAAAACTTTGATCTGACAAAACAAACAAAATTGTATTTTTAACCTAGTGGACTAGAGTAAAAATGAATAAGATCACATTAGTCAGTATGGGTATATGAGACGTTCTCCAGCTCATAATAGGAAAATGAATGCAGTGTAGACACTAAACAACCATAGAACCGATTTGTCTTCCAACCAACACCATTAACCCTCTACACGTTTTTCTAAACTATTTATCCGAAAGACCGCTTGTGTGTCCATTACTTTGTTGTTTACAACTAGGGGTGACGAAATATGACGTTGAAACATCTAGAGTAGAGTGAATAAGACTGTGTCCAGTGTCGAGGTTTTTATCTTTATACAGTAAATTATTGAGTAAATGTTCTAACGTATTTTGAGAGTGGGGACAGTCTCGTTTTAAAATATTTATTGTTTACCACTAAACGTTGGTTTCTTTTAACATATGTTTTACGTTTTCTTCCTCGTTATTTTCACTGAATATTTTCTGTTGATTAACAAAAGTATCACGTAAACACTTACGTCACTTGATAAGGTATCAATGAATACAAAAATGTTATATAAAAAACTAGAATAACATAAGTGAATGAATTACTAACATGCATATTAAAACTTAACAGTAATATTTATAATTTCACCAAATACTTCGAAAATGAGATTAGGATGTTATTATTATTTCTTTAATTTGCCTGTGAACGTTTTTTTTTTCGGGGTGAGTGGGGGAAGGGGGTTTAGTTATATATATTTTGAGAAAGAGCCTCTTCCCTTTTCAGACAACCTGTTTTCCTGATAATAAGTGTATTCACCACAATAACGTTTTTATAGGTAGATGTGGAAATGAAGGATATTTTAAATAGCTTGTTATCTCTTTACTAGAAAGGTGCAAAGGTAATTTCTGTGTTTTGAAGATGTTTCAGATGATGGTGACAATGGAGTTTGTGAAGTGATCTGCCATCCTCCATATCCATCTATTTCTAACAGGCATGAAGGCATTTAGACCTTCTTGGGGTATTTTTGATGAAGGAAAATACGATGTGAAACAGTTAGTTTCACAGAGATATTAGGAGGTGAGAATCTCTACGACTTATGAAGAAACTTAATTTTCTTCAAATTACGAATTTTAATCGTTAGATTAAAATACGAGAAGTTGGCATACATGTATTGGAATAGTTGGATATTAATTTAGTTGAAGAGATGTTTTACCCCCCCCCCCTCAACCTTCAAAAAAGTATCCAGTGGATGATGATCACTGAAGATGTGTACTGTACTGATAGATAAGATGAACAGAGATGTTCACACAGCCTGGTGCTAATGGTGAAAGTTTGTGCTTTCAGATTTGTGTGTTTTACCGACAGATTATAAAATTAAAGGTTTTTCAGCCAGCCAGAAATTTATTGATGTTAAATAGGTTCGAAGGTTACATGTTTTCAGGCATCCTTGAGGTCTTCATAAACACTGATATTCTCCGAAACTGTAAATATCCCAGAGCGTTTGTAAAGTACAAGCTATTAAAACCTTGATAATGTTTAGTGTTGTCTGAAATTGTGGTTTACGAGAACATTTAAAGTTGTGAAGGTTCAGACTTTAAAGGTTTCCTGATTATGTTTAGTGTGGTCTAAAAGGTTCAGACTTTAAAAGTTTCCTGATGATATTTAGTGTGGTATAAAACTGTGGTTTACGGAAATACTTAAGATATTACAGTTTACGAAAAACTGGAGTATTTTGAAGGAAACGAGCAGATTTCTCAGAAATTGTATGGTTTAGAAACTGAGAGGCCTTAAGACTACAAAGTAGACTTCTCATAAGAGATGGGTGATAGTTAGTTTGACTAGAGGGTTGCTGATAATAAGTACATAATTATCAGAAGTTCTATACTGATTGAAACTCTAGACAGTCTGCGGTTTTTAAAATATTTGATGTTTAGTAGGAAACTGTGTGTTTTCGAAAAAAATAACAATTTTACAGCCAGTTTGTGGTTTCAAAATGAAAGGCGATGTTGGCCCAAACTGCCTGTAAATAGGGGGAGTTTTTTAGAGAACTTGCAAGGTTCCTCATTAAGGGTGGCGCTCTCACGAATCTGCATATTTTTAAAAGGTTGAAAAAGAAGAGGGCGGGACGGTGCTTTTTTATATTAGGTGAGACAACTAAATGCAGTAATGAGGGTTACTAAGATGGTTTTCTCTGAATATTCATATATTACGCATAGATTAAAAATATAAAATTTTCATAAAAACTTGTGTTTAAAAAAATGAAGGCCAGTAATGTCCGAATTTGTTTGTCTTGAGGAACATGTCAACTGAAACCGTACATTTTAGTAGGGGAGAAGGTACTATACAGTTTAAGTTACATGGTAATGGAAGAAAGGAATGGAAGAGTGGTTGTTTTATATACAGATTACAATGTGAAAACTTTAGCCAGAATTAAGGACATTTAATTAAAGGGGGACAGTTTCCAAAAGTGGTTGACACCAACGGCATGACATAAAACATAAGCTCTTTGCCAACAATAAGGAGGAACAAGGAACTTTCTCATATGAAAATAATGTTTGTTTGTTTTGAAGTAAAGCACAAAGCTACACAATGGCCTATCTGTGCTCTGCCCACCACGGGTATCGAAACCTGATCTCTAGCGTTGTAAGTCTGTAGACATACCGCTATGCCACTGGGAGGGGTGTGTGTGTAAAAGTAACGAAGAGCAAGTACTGTTTTTCTTCATATTTGAGATGTGCAGCTGGTTTCAGTTTTGATTTATGAGGTACCGCTATTCTTAACTGATAGATTACGTTAAACGTATTACTTTAATAAACTTTATCTATAACTTATTCAACATAACTTATTTATCGAAGTTTATTTGTTTGTTGTTAAGCGCAAAGCTTCGCAATGGGTTATCTATGCTGTGCACGCCGTAGGTATCGAAATACGAATTTAGCGTTATAAGTCTTCAGACATACCGTTGAGTCACTGGGGAGAGGGAGGGAATTTAGTGAAGTATAGGTAAAGTTAGTAAACAACCGACAGGACGTCAACTTGAACTTTTAAATTTAATTAAAGTGGTAGAAAGGTCTGTTATGTAACCACT
>NW_013668598.1:101540-109001 GCF_000517525.1 Limulus polyphemus
AGTATAGGTAAAGTTGTAAACAACCGACAGGACGTCAACTTGACTTTTTAAATTATTAAAGTGGTAGAAAAGGTCTGTTATGTAACCACTGAGTACACATGTCCGTAGAGGAACGTAAACGCACAATTTCAGGTCTGTACGAATATACCAATGAAACGCTTAAGTTGTCTATAACTACATAGTTAGCTATATAGCTATAAAGTCGCGGTGAAGCGGCATGTATCAGATCTACAATTTTAGATTGTTTTGCGTTTCGTACGTACTGTGATGGTGCCAAAAATTTATCGCTTTTGGGAAGGTATACTATAGCCCTTTCCGACGTTAAATAATCATGTCAAACGCACATTGCTCTTCTCTGTATGCTTTCTATAACCCATCGAGTGTACGAGAGCGACGGTTTCCAAGCGCCCATTTCAGATGTATGATCGCACAGAAACCCATAACCCATAGACCCTGTGTTAAGCTACTTGAACGGTATGTCTTCGTATGGTATAGCACGTCAGTGCTAATTCTTCAATCCATATGTCATGTAACTGTGCCAGTCTTAACGCACATATAGTCGGTTTCTTTAAGGGTTTTAACTTTGTTATCAGCAGAACATTAACTTCCTCAAATTTATATTCTATCACTCTGAGGGAAATTTATTGTATAACATGGTATTATTATTATTATTCACGATATGTTTCTTTGACTTCTGGTTGGTTCAAGAAGTCTTGATAGAAATGAATAAAAACGCTATAACCCGAGCGCTTTGGAAAGGTGGACCTTTCTTCTTCAGGGACAATTTGCTCGGGTTATAGGTTTTTTATTCATTTTTAACCTTCTTTCGGATATCTATTTATTTATATAACAACCTATGCAAGCAATAATTAAAACATTCTACAACTATTTCCGTTGTCAATATTTGCGCTGTTAAAACTTTAGATCTTGTTACACCTAGGATACTAAGCTGCAATAAACCAGGATTCAAAGATCGGGATAGATAAGTTATATTTTTTTGAGATATAATCTGTGATACAATGAGAATAAATACACTCATTCACAAATGTTAAATAGATATTTATTTACATGGAGTCACGTTAAAGTTAAACAAGTAAAAAAACCAGGAACTTTGGCCTAGAATTTTCGAGCAAAATATGGACCCAAGATGTTGTATATTGTTTTTTGTTTTTAAGGCGAGCTTTATATGAATCATAATCCATTCTGAGTTCAATGAAAAACTACATACAACTCTCAAATGGACACGTCACGCTTTTTGTTTTTGTACTCAGGTTAGCATTACTTAACAATCAACTTTCAACTGATTCTTTACTTGTACTGAAAGCCTCCGATGAATAACAATTTAACCAATTGAAATTTATAATAGAATCTATTATACAATAGCATATAATATAAAAAGATAAGCTAGAATTCACTCTATTTCTATAAAAGTAAGACTTCACACTTTAAGCTATAATTTGACTATTCATTAACAGACTATTTTAACAGACTGCTCACGTATGTTGTCTGTGAACCACAAGAAAACAGAGGTTACAGCTAAATGTCGCCACCTAACCTACTTTCTTAAGTAGTCCTTTAGTTAAGAAAAATACAACACTATAAAAAAATAAGAAAATGATTCTACATCGTAGTAAAAATTGAAATTAAGAAAATAATTTGAATCAGTGGAAGGAACAAGTTTTAACTTTTGAAAACTCAAAGCGACCTTCATCGAGACAAATCCACCTCCTATGTTCATATACAATGAAGCAGTGGCTCTCAAAGAATAACATGCCAAACATTTCTCAACTTTTGCGCTAGTTTTTGCAACCCGACAAGCCAGTAAGGAGACAGAAACATAGTACATGCTTAATGTAAGTGGTGGTAGGTTACTGAACTAGCCAGTAACAAGACAGAAACATAGTACATGCTTAAAGTAAGTGATGGTAGGTTACTGAAATAGCCAGTAAGGAGACAGAAACATAGTACATGCTTAATGTAAGTGGTGGTAGGTTACTGAACTAGCCAGTAACAAGACAGAAACATAGTACATGCTTAAAGTAAGTGATGGTAGGTTACTGAACTAGCCAGTAAGGAGACAGAAACATAGTACATGCTTAATGTAAGTGGTGGTAGGTTACTGAACTCATAAGAAATCTCACATCTTGACTTTCCAACTGTGAACTTTTATAAAAAAAAGTTCAAATATCACACACGTAATCAACAATGAAATCTATCGGACACATTTGTGACTCATATTCAAAATAAAGGGCAATGAACAAATTATAGAACAACATTATTGAATAATTACTTGTGTTGAAAAACTGTTTGGTCGATAGAGAATTTAATCTGTTTGAACTTATTATTAACTTAAAAGAAAAATATATAAAACATATTTCCACGATATAATAATTACAATACAATCTCTTCTGCATCTACTGCCCTCCTACGTTCTAACAAAATAAAATCTATCATTATATTCTCCCTACATGCTCCACTTACACTTTACGCACGCGTAGTGCAAATGTTATTGTGTCATCCTTAATTTAATTAAAGGAATAAACACTTGAATCTAGAGGACTTCTTGTTGTTATTATAGCCACGTGCCTTTTTTGTTTGTTTTGTGTGTGTGTGTTTCTGACAAAATGTCTAGTGAAATTTTCTTAGTAGATTTGCCTCCATACTCAGACCTGCCTGAATGTAAATACAGTTTGTCAGCCCCCAGTGGCACAGCGGTATGTCTGCGGACTTACAACGCTAAAATCCGGGTTTAGATACCCGTGGTGGGCAGAGCACAGATAGCCTATTGTGTAGCTTTGTGGTTAATTACAAACAAACAAAAAGTTTGTCAAGTGTGAGACCCTAAGATATGTCATCTAAACCTTCAGGCCCAGCAAGTGTCAACTGAAGAAAATCAATCAAGTGAATGCCTCTGAAACACTTTAATAAATTAGAAATTAAATTGAATATTCAGTTTTAATGCATTTCAAGCTGAAAATATGTACAGATATTACCACAAAATAATGAGATACAAATAATGTGCGAGACTGATATCGTACTGAGTAAACATATTTCTCATGGTTTACAAGCTGAGCTTTTACTTCCAAAGGACAGGCATAAATACGGGCCTAAAATGGTCCATATCATGGCTGGATCAAGGTTTACGTGATTAAAGCGATAATGATATATGTCTATACTGATATCTTTAAACACACCTTAGCATTTATTGATATACCTCACAATGATCTCTCAATACACGCCATAACAGACAGTGATATTTATGGGTCTCTACCTACTCTAAGAATGCAATATTACACCGCTTTGTATTCCTAGCACACACACATACATACAAATTAACATAGAATCATATTTACCTATGTTGGTTCCTAGGTATATACTGTAAAACAATGACGTTCATATCTAACCATTAAACATAATATATATATACATATTATACATCTTTTCACTGCGATAATTAAAGGTAAAATATTTAAAGCAGCCCAGGCAACATTGTTGCTGACAGAATTGTTAGTATTAATATTTAAACCTGTTATCGGTTGTGATAGCAAATGAAACAGTCTGTATTAATCAATCATCAACTTTCAAAACTGAAATGTTGCACCAATGAATGTGGTCACTGCTAATTGGATGGTCTGTAGAATGTTGTGGACTGTGTCTTGTGGAGCTTTTATTCTATCTTGGTTTGATGTTGAAACTATATTTCGGGTTCTTTGCTGAGCCCCTTCAGCATAGAATCTGAAAAAAAATCATCTCAATTACGACTTAAAACACTGGAATCTCACAAAATACAGTCACGTGCCGAATATCTTACTTACTAATCTTACACAATTAATCTCAGGCCTCAAGCTATCGGACTTTAGCTAAGTCTGTCAACAGGTGAAACGTATTAAAGTCTGTACTCAAATGATAACTCTGCGTAAACAACTATATTTTATAACACCATAGCAGTTTACACGCGTAAGATCGGCAAGTAAGCTAGCCCTGGTTATATAAAATGTAGACGTAAACTTTTCTTTGAAAGAAAGACTATAATATAAATAACTAAAGAACGAATGCAATTTCAAAACAAGGTTTGGACTTTGTTTCAAAAATGCCAATCTAGCAATACATAAGCTAGAGCCAAATTACATATCAATCTGTACCAGCAGATTTCATCAAAATATAACGATGTAACATTTCAGTTAATCTATTTCATTATAAAGGTATCAAGTAAAGAGTGAAAATATAACAACCAATTTAGAATCGGGAAGTCTTTGAGGAATTTTCACGTCTTTTAGTTAGTTGTTCGATGTATAAACAAGTGAACAAAGAAAATCAAACTTTTAATTTCGCCTTCAGAATACATCGATTCATTTATAGCCTTTCAAGGATTGACCTAGTAAGACTTTAAAACTACTTAGTTTTGTTCAGAGAATGCCAGGTTTGACAAGAGGTTCATTATTCGGGTGACTATTATAGATAAGTTATTTCTTCACGAAAAACATTGTTCCAAGAAGTAAAACAAAGCTACAGTTTTGAGCAATATCAATTCTGATCTGAAAAAATTAGATTGATGGCTAAAAATGCCGCCCATGGATTTCTTATAAACACATCTTCATGAATTTTGGATGAAGAAAGCATGCTAATGAATAACTTAGAATTATATTTGCATTTAAAACAGAAGCCTATCCGATCACCTTTATTCGTCTTTTTTTGTTGTTTCATTGTTGACAATTAGACTAAAGAACACGTTTAGTGTCGTGTTTTGCAGTGTTGTTTCATTGTTGATAATTAAACTAAAGAACACGTTTAGTTTCGTGTTTTGCAGTATTGTTTCATTGTGGATAATTAAACCAAAGAACACGTTCAGAGTCGTGTTTTGCAGTGTTGTTTCCTTGTTGATAATTAGACTAAAGAACACGTTTAGTTTCGTATTTTGCAGTGTTGTTTCATTGTAGATAATTAGACCAAAGAACACGTTTAGTGTCATGGTTTACAGTGTTGTTTTACTTTTTTGTAATTAGAATAAAGAAAACGTTTAGTGTCATGTTTTGCAGTATTGTTTCATTGTTGATAATTAGACCAAAATATACGTTTAGCGTCGTGTTTTTGAATGTTTTGTTGATTTTGAGGAGAGAATAAAGTGTTGAATAAAGATAAACAGAATTAGGAATGCTAAACATGCTTTACATAAACAGGACGTTAAGCTACGGATCAGATGTAAATAAGCAATTGACCAGTAGCATGACTGAGAGTGTAGCGAATTAGTTCGTATCAGACGTGCATGTTTGAGGGGGAGAAGCGTCTTAAATACTTTTACACACACACGGTACAACGACCGACACACTAACCCAAAACTTATTATAATCTAAAGTCCACAACATACCGGACTCGAAACGGAGGGGGGATAACACACCTGATGATCGCTTGGCAGCATGTGCCGAACTGAAATGTAGAGGGTCTGACCTGATCTCTCTGGTGACACAGACAACAGCAGTTTTTCTTTCAGGAATATAGCAAGTAACGAGGACAGTACAAAAGATCGGTTTATGGGGTAGAGAATACAGATTGAAACTAGGGCTAGGTTCTATGTTTTAAACTAAGTGGAACCAAACAAAACAATGATAATTAAGGTTACGAATTTATTTGTGTGCACATGCCGAAAGACAGTCTCGAATATTTAAACAATAGAACGCAGGATTTTAATCAGTTCTTCCAGCAGGATGTCTTAGAAAGGCGTACATTCCTAAAGAGGTAAATAATATACATTCAAAGGGTTCAGTAGTGTTAATTACTACCCTCAGTAAGAAACTGGTTTTTATTTGTTTTAACTGGTTACATTATTTGTCGATGTTTCGATACAAACGCAAGTTGTGTAACTGAAAACCTGATTTAAAAATAAAAGCAGATTTACATAGATTCTAGTGAGTATAACTTTTATTTTCTATTCAATACGCATAGGTTTTAGTTTTAGGATAAAAGCTTCAAGAGGATTTCCTAAATAATTTTACGATGAGTCAGAACTTGTTTGTTGACATTATGGAGAAATACAGAGTATTACTTTCATGTATTTAATACAGAGTATTACTTTCATGTATTTAATACAGAGTATTACTTTCATCGTAATACTCTGTATTAGATACATGAAAGTAATATTCTGTATTAGATGCATGAAAGTAATACTCTGTATTAAATATATGAACGTAATACTCTGTATTAGATACATGAAAGTAATATTCTGTTTTAAATATATGAACGTAATACTCTGTATTAGATACATGAAAGTAATATACTGTATTAAATATATGAAAGTAATAATTTTTATTAAATATATGAACGTAATACTCTGTATTAAATATATGAAAGTAATACTCTGTATTAAATACATGAAAGTAATACCCTGTATTAAATACTTCATATATTTAATACAGAGTATTACTTTCATGTATCTAATACAGAGTATTAGGTTCATATATTTAATACAGAGTATTACTTTCATGTATTTTTATTCTTTTTCTTCGTAAAAGTTGCCGGCAAAATGGCATCTTTATAAATGAGGTTAAATTAAAGCTAAATTATGCCTATTATGTAATTTTTAAATCTAAATATGAGAATCGTATTAACAGAATATACGTATAAAACCCAACTTCAAAGAAATGTCGTGTTATGTTGGAAAACTAATTATAAAATTATAGTATTGGGTGAGATTGGTAGAGAAAAAAGTTTTATTACAATCACACATATTATATGTCTAATTTTAAACACGTAGTTCCAAATAATTAGCTTTTCGCTTAAGAATGGGGAAGAACAAATTAGGATACAAACTGCAAATTCTGAATGATAGAATATATCTTAATAGGAAAAGTGTCTGTTTATCTAGGAAATATATAAAGCCAATTAACCATACTGGGGTTCGCCGTCTATTATATATAACTGGGAGAGACCTTCAAAACATTTGCAGTCAAATTAGTATATTTATTGCAACAGTGGGCCTAATACAAGTTAAGCCTTCATTAAGTACGACATATATTCGATAAATACATTAACGATGTTACTTGTTTACGTTTATTGCTTTAGTTTAGTTAATGCTAAACTTTACCGTACTTAATACTATCAATAAATAAACTTATAATGTTATTCTGCAACCTAATGTTAGACTTTTTTAAAAACTTTGATAAGATTTTAATATGTTGTTGTACAAAATATCTACTAAAGTATATTGTTACGTCTCCGTTTGTTAATTAATTCTCCGTAACTTCGTTCCGACGAAACTTTAGCGACACAAGTCCTTACTTAATAAAACTGGTTTATTCTTTCCGAATATAACTTTACCGATACACTCAACTTCAACGGAATATAACTTCACGATACACTTATTTTCAACAGTCGCTCATTTACAAACGTTTTAACAACGAACGTTAACTTCAACAATACGTCTCTCTCTGACTGCAGTTCAATTACTCATTACCTATACACACATTG
>NW_013668598.1:109919-113051 GCF_000517525.1 Limulus polyphemus
CAGCTGCTGTTGTCTCTCTTCTTGTTTCTTTTCTTTTTCGTCAAACAACTGCTGTAATTTCTCTTCTTGTTTATTTTGTTGTTCGAACTGCCACTGTTGCAGGTTTTCTTGCAGCTGCTGTTGTCTCTCTTCTTGTTTCTTTTGCTGTTCTTGTATTGCTGCCATCAAATCTGCTAAACTGTAGTTTGATTTGCCGCTTCTCGTTTCCGTCTTCTCTTTTTCTTCTTTTTTTTTATCCCACTTCTGACACCAATTTGTTACGTCTCCGTTTGTTAATTAATTCTCCGTAACTTCGTTCCGACGAAACTTTAGCGACACAAGTCCTTACTTAATAAAACTGGTTTATTCTTTCCGAATATAACTTTACTGATACACTCAACTTCAACAATCGCGCTAAAACAAACGCTATAACAACGAACATTAACTTCAACAATACGTCTCTCTCTGATTGCAGTTCAATTACTCATTACCTACACACAAATATTCTGTCACGTTGTCACCCTCTTTTATATACCAGACTACCCTATATCTAGTAAATGCTAGAGCATTCACCAAGGTACAGGATAGTTCTAGAAAGCAGAGGGCGTGAGAATAGTCACATGATCTCGCTGACGCAACAATATTTATATCTGCCTTTTGTTTACATCCATTGAAATTAAGTGCGCGCGCATTTTCATTACAGACAAAAACTGGGTATTATTATAATAGATTTCTGTAAACAAGCCTCACGTGTGAAATAAACTAGAACTTACAAATTAGAAGTATCTATGGATGATTAAGTCCACCACCCAGTTTCTCATAATTCACTGTCTACAAGCAAGTTACTGATACAACAATTAAAACTTATTTATCCATTTATTGTTTGGTTGTTGTAGAGCGCAAAGCTACATAATGGTCTATATGTGTTATGCTAACCACGGGTATCGAAACCCAGTTTTTAGCGTTATAAGCCTTCAGACTTACCGCTGAGACACTGGGGTTGGGGGTATTTATTCCTTGAAACTGGCGTCCCAGCCCTCCTCCCCCACTATTGGTCACAAGTCTATAAAAGGAACAGTATAATAAAGCATATAGTGCTAATTAAAGAATATTATATCACTTTCCCTATTTATACGTTGACATTTAACGTAAGTATTGTATTCTCTTTAAAGCCTAGTGATTGTAAGTGAAAAAGTCATCAAAAGTGAGGAGATGTCGCTGAACTTTGCTATATTTCCTTTACTTGTTAAACTTACCATAAATATACCTGATAATGATTTCACAGGATAACTCACTCTTAAGGCAAACAACCACAACTTTAATGCAATCGATCAAGATAAAAGGTTTCCTTCTGTCAGAAGACGCTATGCTTTGTTAAGCTACAGATCTGATTAATCAATCCTTCTGTGTACTTAGGCTTGCTAAAGAAATAATTTATTGGTTAAATAATATAAAACCTCACGTATATTAACAATGAGAATACAAAAACAAAGCAGTTAAGTTTTACTACAAGTAAACACCTTTATCTTACACAATTAACAACTAAATAGAACAATTGGTAAAGGTTTTCATCTTGTGTGTGTTTGTTTCGAATATTCGCGCTGAACCACAGCCGTTCCTAATTTGAGCTAATAGATAGACGACAGAGAGAGAAGGAAGCTAGTTAACAGCACCCACCGCCAACTTTTGGGCTACTCTAATCAAATAGTGTCATTCTTATAACGCATCCATAGTCCCAAAAAGAGGAGCACGATTTTGTTAGAACAGAACGAGAGTTATGGATTCTCCAATCTAAAGTTCGGCACTCTAGCCACTATGCTACGACCGACACGTTTTAACCATGCGACCCCCCTCCCCTCCAATTTTCGGTGATTCTTCCAAGGGTTCGGCACTCTAGCCACTATGCTACGACCGACACGTTTTAACCATGCGACCCCCCTCCCTCCAATTTTCGGTGATTCTTCCAAGGCTCCTGTTCTTTCGGGTTTTATTGTTCTAATGTTTGACTGTTGACCTCAAACTTCTTCAGATTCAAGCAATGATCCACAGCACTAAAACTTATACCAATGACGTCACTGTTCATCAATTCAAGGTAGCCAGGAGCACAGTCTTTTTTTCTTCTCTCTAAGTTCGAGCTGTAGTGAATCAAAGCATTATATGTATTCAATCTTGTTATTAACGATGTATGAAATTACCAGTTTAATGGAGTCGGCAGAACCTGCCTTGTCATAAGAAGTGTTGTGCTACTGACAGCACGCTGTAACCTCCAGCTGGCCCTATTTCATATTATTACCGTTACTTTATTGGTTGTCATTAGTGGTGGGCTGTTATTTAGTGTTTGTTGCAAGATGAAATGGAAGTAAGCTATTAATAACCGAAATCTGCCATTTTCAAAAATGGTGTTTAACGAACGAATACTTTATATCATAATGCATCGTTGCAAAATCTAAAAATTATGTACTCATATCAAAATATTATATATAATTATGCACTCATATCAGAATATTATATATAATTATGCACTCATATCAGAATATTATATATAATTATGTACTCATATCAAAATATTATATATAATTATGCACTCATATCAGAATATTATATAAAATTATGCACTCATATCAAAATATTATATATAATTATGCACTCATATCAAAATATTATATATAATTATGCACTCATATCAGAATATTATATATAATTATGCACTCATATCAGAATATTATATAAAATTATGCACTCATATCAAAGTATTATATTAAATTGTGCACTCATACCGAAATATTTATGCACTCATATTAGAGTATTATATCAAATTATGCCCTCATACCAGAATACTTTCTCAAATTATCTACTCATATGAGAATATTTAATCAAATTATGCACTCGTATCAAAATATTATATCAAATTGTGCACTCGTATCAGAGTATTATATCAAATTATGCACTAATATTAGAGTATTATATCAAATTATGCCCTCATACCAGAATATTATCTCAAATTATCTACTCATACCAGAATACTTTCTCAAATTATCTACTCATATGAGAATATTTAATCAAATT
The DNA here is from genome assembly GCF_000517525.1 of Limulus polyphemus. Classification (NCBI taxonomy): domain Eukaryota; kingdom Metazoa; phylum Arthropoda; class Merostomata; order Xiphosura; family Limulidae; genus Limulus; species Limulus polyphemus. The sequence goes on from NW_013668598.1 coordinate 112,965, forward strand.
ATGCACTCGTATCAGAGTATTATATCAAATTATGCACTCATATGAGAATATTTAATCACATTATGCACTCGTATCAGAGTATTGTAT
>NW_013668598.1:113352-127654 GCF_000517525.1 Limulus polyphemus
ATCAGAGTATTATATCAAATTATGCACTCATATGAGAATATTTAATCAAATTATGCACTCGTATCAGAGTATTATATCAAATTATGCACTCATATGAGAATATTTAATCAAATTATGCACTCGTATCAGAGTATTGTATCAAATTATGCACTCATATCAGAATATTATATCAAATTATACACTCATATGAGAATATTATGTCATCCCACCCCTATCTACTTGGTTCGATTTACCTATAAATGTACTCTTTTCAAATTTTGTATTAACGATCCGTCGGAAAGAATCATGGTTATGTTATTGTTTTATTATTTATGACTGAGCTACTGTAGCTGGATGTGCGAGCAAATTTACAATCCCCTCTTCTATACCACTCATGTCATAGCAATCTCATGAACTGTTGTTCAAAGTTTACACTCCTTTACAAAATGATTTTAGTGTGTGAGTTTTATGAGAGATTTTCTTTCGTATGCCCCCCCCCCTAAGGGCTCAGCGGCAATTATAAAAACTTATAACGCCAAAAACCAGGTTTTGATACTCGTTGTTGGTACTCATTGTGTAACTTTGTGCTTAACAATAAACAAACAAACGAAGCTCTTTCTTGAAGTCATAGTCAGGTGGTTAGGGCACTCGACTCGCAATCTACGGGTTGCTGGCTCAAATCCACGTCCACCAAACATGCTCGCCCTTTCAGCCATGGGGGCGTTATAATGTGACGGTCAATTCCACTATTCGTTGGTAAAAGAGTAGCCCAAGAGTTAGTGGTGAGTAGTGATGACTAGCTGCATACCCTCTAGTTGTAAACCGCACACTATCTCTCCTCCAAGTTCCAAAATAGTTCAAAGGACATCTTCTTTTCCCTTTTTTGGCATAATTTTATAATTGCCCAACATTTTATTTTTATTTTTTGGGGGGGAAGTATCATCAGAGTTATTAAATGATCCACAATTTCTTTTCAGGGTTCATTTGTGGCTTTATGAAACCCTATATCTTCTCCAAGCTCCAAAATAGTTCAAAAGGCATCTATCTTCTTTGCCCTTTTTTCTGGCATAATTTCATAATGAGCCCAACAATTTTTTTTGGGGGGTGTATCATCAGAATTACTAAATGATCCACTTTTTAGGGCTCATTTGTGGCTTTATGAACTGTCTTCTGTTTTCATTATATTTCGTTGTACAGTGGACCTTGTTCCCACCACTGTATATGAAATATTTCTGTTTCTTCTCTTGTCTACATTTTAGTATTCTAGGAGACCTATTTCTATCCTAGCGCATTAAATGTTTCTACTTCTTCTGTCTCCATTGTAATGATAAAGTGGAGTTCGCTTTTATCCCAGCTAATGAGTTGTTTGCAATTTTCCTCTCTTTATAGTATAGTGGACTAAACTGGATCATAAGTTGTCTCTATTTCCGCTTCTGTCTTCATTGGAGTAATATAGTGGACTTCACTTCCAATCCTGTCTCATGAATTATCCATATTTCTCCTCCTGTCTTTATTGTACATGCTTAGTGGAACATATATCAGCAAAGACCTTTTGGTTGCGTCTGGATATGGTTTCGTTATTCTAATAATTGGAACACTTCACCTTCCCTGTCAATGTTTATGTGCTGTAACAATAAGGACATCCTATCTCTTTGTCGTTAGCTTTATCATTGAAGCAAGAACACTTCTACCCACTTGCTTTTGTGAATGTTTATATATATATATATATTATCAGCAGTTTGGCTCTAAAAGCACGATTTGCCAAAGATAATTAATTTCGTAATGTCTTATGAAAAACATAAGTTTTTAAATGACAGTCACTTAGAAGTAATTTACTTAAAAGAAAAACAAATAATTTGTTTGTCTTTCTAATGATGGGTTTACTGACAAAATTTTGGCCAACAATGAGCACCGCACGTGTTTCTAAAATATATATATATTTACAGGAACGAGAACTACGCGTGAAGAAGATGAACCAGATAAAAGACATAGAGGTCAAAGGTTAGTATAAACACCATTTTCTACAGTGAATGATGTGGAGCTTGAGGGAAGAGGGTGGAGTATGGGTAACAACGAAATAGGGCAAAGTAATCATCATAAAATCGACTTTGTTTGGTCTTCAGGGCTCACTGGTCTCCTTTAGAACCATATGTTTGAAGTGACTCAGGGGAAAGGAGGGAGGGAGTCGACAGTTCCACAACTTGACCCTGATTTCTGTTGTAAAAGCGATGTATACGTACGAGGCTTTTCTTTTTAATTCCATAACTATGAAAAGTCTCATAAGAATATAAATCTGCCTTTCTCTATGCGTCGAAGCTTCTCCTAAGCCTAGCCGACCTTTGCCCCCGAATTAAAATTATAGTTTCAAATTTGAAAAAATATAATCAGAATTATTCATTACTCAGCCTAAACCAACATTTAATTCAAGTAGAATTTCAACTGTTCCATGAGCGGGATGAAGAGAAACAGAAGTTTCAGAACATCCCTGGCGATCTCTCACTAGTTGAGAAACTTTAAACCAAAATCACTACCAAATAAAAGTAAGTAAAGTAAGAAGCAGAACACTGAAAAACACCATTATCTAGTCTAACGATCAGCGCTTGCAATAAAGGCTTTGTAAACAACGATTTATATGCATTGTACAGTGGTTTGTTTAGGTGGAACAAACTATGTTCCGGAAGAATACTGTACTGTTTTCTTGAAGTATTATTTTAGGGGACATACTACATACTCCAACAGAACATTTGTTTGTCTTCATGAAGTGGTTTTATTTTGGGGAATATACTACATACTCAGACAGAACATTGGTGTGTCTTCATGAAGTGGTTTTATTTTGGGGAACATACTACATACTCAAACAGAACATTGATCTGTCTTCATGAAGTGGTTTTATTTTGGTGGACATACTACATACTCAGACAGAACATTGGTGTGTCTTCATGGAGTGGTTTTATTTTGGGGACATACTACATACTCAGACAGAACATTGGTCTGTCCAAACATGTAGAATGTCCTTCCCCTCCCAAATAACTTTATTATGCTTGTAAATCGTTGCTTGTCAATTGATTTTACATTAGCATAATGTGCCTCAATACACAAGTATTCTTTTAAGTACCATTTTGAAAACATTTGAATCAAGAATGCTGATTTTTGGAATGTTACTTATATTTGACAAATTGTTGACGTCATCAAATTCTGTTTGAGCTTACTTACCACCAGAGGAGCCTATGTATTAACACTGCTATAGTGTGATTGAATGTTCAGAAACTCTAGGCTTTCACGACCAGTTGGGTCTTCAGAGAATTTTATTTGACATTCAACAGACTCACCAACAAGAAGGAAATTATCAAATTAAGACACGTATTGAAAATTTCTTTGTACGAGATTTAGTTGTTGTTAAACCTTGATTTGAAACTGGTTTCTTCGACTGTAGGAAGACCATTCAAACCGTTTATATCATCTTTTATAATACAAAACAAAAAGCAAATGAAGAATTGTGTCTGTATTATCACTGTTTCTTAAAATGGCGCAGTACCACTTATTTGGCTAATAAAAATATACTTATGATAATAATAAGGATTTTGGTTTTCTAATTAATTATTCCTTATATTAACAAAAATTATCGTTTTCTCCAGATATGTTTCACATTTATACAGAACTTAAATGACAACACATTTGACAGTAAATATCCCAAAGAAGAAATTTTTAGGGTTGTAAAGTAAGGTTGTATTTTTATTTGTAGAGAATGCATGGCTATTCTAACGTCAAACACTGTGAGTATTAACAGAGGCATAGCCAACGGGGGTGGCGGTGGCCAAGAGGGACCGCCCCCATGAAAAAAATCTAGGAATATTGATCACATATTATTTTTCAGCTTTTATATATATAATAAAGTCGTTTTGTGTCATTTAATAAAAAAAATAAAACATCTATAAACCCTATTACATTTGATTTGATTTGTTTTAATGACCATTTTATTAAAAATTTAGATAAATTTTAGCTTTTTAATTTATTGCCCCCACGCCCTTATAATTATTAATAAAAGTAACAACAAATAAATGATATTCCACGGTTTAACTTGGTAAGGTTGAGTGATGTAAGTTTTTGGCACAATTTCAGTTGGTTAGTTTTAATGCCACGATTTTTATATATCGTTTGAGTTGGTGGGGTTGACTTCTGAAAGTTTTAGTTATGTTTAGACTTGGTCAGGTTGACTGCTAAAAATTTTTTAGTTGTGATTAGAATTGGTGAGGTTGACTGCCAAAAGATTTTAGTTATGGTTAGATTTGGTGAGGTTGACTGCCAAAAGATTTTAGTTATGGTTAGATTTGGTGAGGTTGACTGCCAAAAGATTTTAGTTATGGTTAGATTTGGTGAGGTTGACCGCCAAAAGCTTATAATTATGGTTACATTTGGTGAGGTTGACTGCCAAAAATGTTTAGTTATGATTGGAGTTTTTAGGTTGAATTCCGTATGCTTAAATTACGGATTGCGTTTGTTAGTTTGAGCGCTGTGACTTTAGTTATAGTTTGAGTTACTCTGATTGAGTGTTGTAGCTTTTCTGTATGGATTGAGCTAGGAAAGCTGGATGATACTGTAAGTTTTAGATATGGCTTGAATTAGCAAGGTTAAGTGGCATAAGCTGTATATATGGTTTGATTGGATAAGTTTGAATGGCTTGAGTTTATGATATGAATTGTGTTACTAAGGTTTAATGTCGTAAATTTTAGGATTGGACTAAGCGGTAGATTGAGGCATGGTTTTAGTTGGTAATGTTGAGTGCCGCAAGTTTTTGAGTATGATTTATTTTGTAAGATTGGCTGCTATAAACTTAAGGTATATATTGAGTTGTTAAGGTTGAGTACCGCAAGTTTTTGAATATGATTTGATATGGTAATACTGGGTGCTATAAACTTAAGGTTGGATTAAGTTGTTAAGGTTGAGTGTTTCAAGTTTTTGAATATGGTTTGAATTGGTAAGATTGGGTGCTATAAAATTGGAGTATTGATTGGGTTGTTAAGGTTGAGTGCTTCATGGTTTTGAATATGATTTGAATTGGTAAGATTGGGTGTTATAAACTTTGGGTATGGATTAAATTGTTAAGGTTGAGTGTTTCAAGTTTTTGAATATGGTTTGAATTGGTAAAAGTGGGTGCTATAAACTTGAGGTATGGGTTCAGTTGTTAAGGTTGAGTGTCGCAAATTTTTGAATATGATTGGAATTGGTAAGATTGAGTGCTATAAACTTAAGGTGTGGATTGGGTTGTTAAAGTTGAGTGCCTCAAGTTTTCAAATATGGTTTGAATTGGTAAGATTCGGTGTTATAAACTTGAGGTGTGGATTAAGTTGTTAAGGTTGAGTGCCGGAAGTTTTTGAATATGGTTTAAATTGGTAAGATTGGGTGCTATAAACTTAAAGTATGGATTGAGTTGTTAAGATTGAGTGCCTCAAGTGTTTAAGTTTGGTTTGAATTGGTAAGATTAGGTGTCATAAACTTAAGGTATGGGTTGAGTTGTTAGGGTTGAGCGCCGTAAGTTTTATGTGTGATTTAAGTAATGGTGAGTGGTTCAAGTCTTAGATTTTATTTGAGTTTGTAATGTTGAATGGCGTCAGCTTTATTTATGAATTTAGATAGGATGGTTCGGTGCAGTGAACAGTTTAAGATTTCTAGGTTACGTTAATAAAGTCGACTGCTTTAAACCTTAGACATGAACTGGGGCGGTAATATTGAGTACCTTTAATTTTAGATATGGTTTGTTTTGGTAAGATTAAGTGACGCATAATGTTAACGTAGGCATTAGAATGAATTGATGAGGTCGAGTTCCATATGTCAGGATGAGTACTTTTAACTTTAAAATAAATTGAGTCGAGTATCATAAGCCTTAAGTAAGGTTTGAAATGATAAACTCGAGTGTCGTAAGTTGTAGATTCTATCTCCTCAAAAGAACGAAACGCTCTTTGGATAAACTCCACATTGATGATGATTCGTCTCATGCCAACCAGCTATTCACCTAATTTTAAGACTTTCTCGAAGTATTTGTAAAACGTCGGTAGGGAAAAATATCTGTAATAAATATATAATAGTAGGTTTGTTGCAGTGAATACCTGGTAAACCTGTTATAAAAGCAATACATATATATAATAACGTCGTAAATAAATTAGAATGTAGAGCAGGTCTATCCTTGTAGTTTGCAAAGCTTTGGAGCTCCAATTCTTTCATTAAAAACACCTGATTGTCGAAGTTGTCAAACCTGTTGTATGGTTGAAAAAAAAAACGGGCGCAGTGTAGCATTTATTACCAAATCATTACATTAAAATTCGCGACAAAATGTATTAGGAAGGTGACTTAACTTGCGCAATTTCATCTCATTTGAATTACAAAAAAATAAACACAGAATTCCTCATATAAGCGTTGTCAAGATGCCAACACCTAAGGATGTCTCAGTGTTTGAATGTTAGGATTTCCAAGCAACAACTAGATTTTGGGCTTTAGCCAACGGGCTTAACTTATAGAGTCTACAAATTCCGTCCTTACAAACTGATAAAGTGTCAATTGAGCATTCGAGACGAGCTTACATACTGCAGATTAAAATCCAACTAACGCCGTTTATCACATCTAGCCCCGAGTTACAAAGCGGTATGTCTACAGACTTATACCGCTAGAAACCGGGTTTCGATACTCGTGGTGGGCAGAGCACAGATGGCCCATTGTGTGGCTTTGTGCTTAGCTACAAACAAACTTATCACATCTGTAGAACAACCATATATATATATATATATATATATATATATATTGATACATATATACATATATAAAGACAATACAACTATATATCTAGTGTGGCGAGAGAGTTAACATAGATGCAAGGTTTCACTGAGATTATAAAAATTTATATCATAATTATGTAAGACACATAAGTTATGACAACATATAACGAATGTCACCACAAGCAGCCAGACCTAGTTTTAAACTAATGTTTTCCACACCTTACTTGGATAAAGTGTTATCAAAGTTTGAATAATGTTTTTTGATACTTGTCAGGATATGAACCAGCGTTGTTTTTGCCCTTAATATCTTTAGGACATGCTTCTGAATATTTTCAATTCTTTGCAACTGTGATTAAAGTGTATCTCGTTGAACTCTAAGATATATAACTCAACTCTTGGTAGGGCGTGGGTTGGCCCTGTGTTAAAGCTCTGTATGTACATTATAACATTAACAGCCAATTCCTTAGCGTGGATGGTGTGTTGGGGTGCTGATGAGTTGATGCCTTCCCTCTGGCCAGTAGTTAAAAATTAGGGACAGTGGCATATAGCCTTAGTAGCTTTGCCATAATAAGAAAATACAAATACGGTTTTTGGTTCGTATTTCTTATGGAAGAATTAGCCAATGAATTATATGATCAGTCTTCATGTTCTAGTGAGGCCCAGTGGCAGCATGCGTGCAATAAAGGGGTATCCATGAATTAATGGAAGAATTAACCAATGAATTATATGTTTAGTCTTCATGTTCTAGTGAGGCCCAGCGGCAGCATGCGTGCTATAGAGGGGAATACATTAATTAATGGAAGAATTAGCCAATGAATTATATGTTTAGTCTTCATATTCTAGTGAGGCCCAGCGGCAGCATGCGTGCTATAGAGGGGTATACATTAATTTAGAGAAGGGAAGGGTGTATTTTGGAAAAGGTTAATCCAAATCAATTAACTCGTATTCATTGTGGTTGCAATAAATAAGGAAATAACTAAATACCAATAAACAAGGATTGATTTATTTGTTTGTAGTTAAGCACAAAGCTACAAAATGGGCTATCTGTGCTTCGCCCGCCACGGATATCGAAACTCGGTTTCTAGCGTTATAAGTCCGCAGACATTCGGCTGTGCCACTGGAGGGGGGGGGGCATAAACAAATAAATAGATACCAATAAGCAAGGAAATAAATAAATACCCTGTCATCACATCCACACAGCACGAATTACAACATTATAGTTCTTCCCGGAAACGTTTTCTTTTTCTTTTAAGTTATTATTAACACATTAGCAACCCTTACGTCTGAGCTACTTAAAATATATAACATCATGCAGTGAGCAGGCCCTCTAGTGAATGAAATAAACAAATACCGACATGTAACGAATGTGCATATAACTGTCAACTGACTGGACAATCTTGCTCAAATATATGTATTTATATATATATAAACTCTTGTAAATCATCTGATTCCCTTAGTCGTAATGATTTTCCATTTATTAGTTATCAAATCATGTGTAAATTACCAGTTGCATTCACTTTCATGAATAAATAAATAACTAAGGTATATGAAACTTAACAGCCTAAACTTGTAACTATTACCAACAGTAGGGTGATGCAGTGGTACTGCAGGTTAGCTCTGGAATATAGCTCCGCCCACGAAATGCGCAGATTAGAAAACGTCGCTAACCGCCACAAGATGATTTTACAAAAGGGTTTTGTTAACGGGGGGTATTGTGTGTGTTTTTCTATAATAAAAGCCACGTCGGGCTTTCTACTGTGTCCACCGAGGGGAATCGAATCCCCTGATTTTAGCGTTGTAAATCTGTAGACTTACCGCTGTCCCACTAATTAACAAACATATTTAACTCTTAATATTTTACAGAAAGAACGAGACCAGTTTTTAATTTTCATTATTTTTGTATTTAATTCTAGTTTATCAATTTCTTAAACTTTAGATTATAACACATGAACTAGAAGAAAAAAATGACCTAGCGAAAAATGTTATCGGTAAAAGGAATATTTAATTCTTTCATCAGTGCTCACCTACGATTCGAAAGTTTAATTTTAAGGCCATGATCGTTCTGCTTAATCAGGAAATTTAACAAAACAATTACTTTTAGTAGCAAGAAGTGGACAACCAGAAATTCTTGTTTTAATTTAAACTACGGCTGCGTTACTGTAAAGCCTTGGGAAAGCTGGTTGATAGGAATATCCTTGACCAAAACCAACATACACACCAACTTGGAACAACACTTCCCTCCATGTGGTTTGGTGAGTTTGGTCAGGAGACTTCGGTGAACGTTGCTTTGACACCCATAGGCCAATCTGATAAGCAAACTTACCACGGATATCTTTCTGTCGTTTTAGGCAAGTAACTTTGTGTGTTTGCCTTTGTAGCAAACGACTGTACTGATAGAACTTTTAGAAGTGTATAACTATAGAGTTCTGCGTTCAGAATAATGACACCGAATTTGGACCCAAATATTTACAACATCCGGGTACAGAACATAGAATATCACACATCTCTGTTGTCCCAGTTTTGTGTTTTTTAAAATGAACTTGTAATACCTTTGCTTAAGAACTTCAAATGGGATAAGTAACATTTCTAGTACGAAAATATTTAGTAGCAAAGAAATATAAAAACAGATGACTATTTATTATGAAAGAAACGATTAAAGCAGTTATAAACTTAAAGAAAAGCTTGAAATAACTTTCTTTACAGATTGTCCATGTAGTAATCGTACTTTATCAATCCTTATACGAGCTTGTATTTCTGCCCGTGCATACTTAAAAATAACACTTATCGGTTCTACATGGTTATCATATAACCCTTTACATCATGAAGACCAAATTTTGGCCTTCAATTCACTTAAAACAGATTTCCTGTGGTTTTGATCAAGATTTAAGTTTCTCAGCTTTATAATAATTCTATGATGTTGGTGTTGTAACCCGTGGAGACAGATTACTATGGTCGCGCTGAAAGCCCTAGCTCTGCACTTACAGTCCATTTTTTACATGCAGTGCAGTTCGTGCAATCGTGAAGTTTATGGCGCGTTTCCTCGTTAAGACACGCCCTTGATTCATATATTAGGAAAGCTTATGTCAAACTTTTACGTAAGATATTTTGTAAGTGTAGCGCAATAACGTAACATTAAATAATTGTTTGAAATTTATTTGTCTGATGGTTAGAAAAATACAAATTTTACTACTTCCGATGACAATACAAAACCGAAACCTGTGAGTTTTATTACACTAGATGCTTAACCTACTCGTCATAAAAAAAGTTTAACATTGTTGTGGTGTTTATCAAAATATTTAGTATATCCCATAGAAAAGTTTAACATTGTTGCGGTGGTTATCAAAATGTTTAATATATCCCATAGGAAAGTTTAACATTGTTGCGGTGTTTATCGAAATGTTTAATATATCCCATAGGAAAGTTTAACATTGTTGTGGTGTTTATCAAAATATTTAGTATATCCCATAGAAAAGTTTAACATTGTTGCGGTGGTTATCAAAATGTTTAATATATCCCATAGGAAAGTTTAAAATTGTTGCGGTGTTTATCGAAATGTTTAATATATCCCATAGGAAAGTTTAACATTGTTGCGGTGTTTATCAAAATATTTAGTATATCCAATAGAAAAGTTTAACATTGTTGCGGTGTTTATCAAAATATTTAGTATATGCCATAGGAAAGTTTTACGTTGTTGCGGTGCTCATCAAAATATTTAGTATATCCTAAAGAAAAGTTTAACATTATTGCGCAATTTATTAAAATATTTAGTATATTCAGATTTTAGGCGAACTTTGAATAAAAGCTAAAATTGTTGTAATAAAGTTTTCTAATTGCTTTTAAAGGAAAACTAAGAGTTGGTGTATTAGTGTTTATAACAACACCAATTAGTGATTGAAAATGACTTTAAAACCCCATTAATTGTTACATTCAATATTCATATACGAACACGATAGCATAATCATTGTTATACTTAGTTATTGTTCCAATACATTAGTATGGGTTACACAATGATACACTCAGTATTCTTACGAAAACAACATTTTAAACATTGTTACACTTGGTATTCATATAGGTACACCGTAGTTTAAATTTTACTATCCTTACTTGTTATCCCAATATATTAATATATGCTACACGATGTTACAAGTAGTATCCATACAAACCTGTAAAAATGGTAATTTTAAAATTATTACGTTCAGTATTTATACCAACATGGCAGTATAAACATTGTAATACTCAGGTATTACTCATATATATATGAATATAGGTTACACTTGGTTACACTCAGTATTCATATGAAGACAGCAATTTAGCCATTGTTATATTCACTATTTATACGAGCGCGTAGTCTAAACATTCCTGTTTTCAGTGCTTACAAGAACTTATTAGGTAATGGTTTTAGTAGCTAACTCAGTAGACATTTAACTTTTCTTCGAATAAATTTACTCGTTATTGTTGAATTGTATAATCTATAAGATGGATTGGTGTTATTCTGTTTGATCCGAAGAAGAAAGCTCTCACCAAGTATGTTTACCATCCAGCCTAGCATGGCTGTGTAATCTACAAGATAAAATGGTGTTCTTCTGTTTGATCCTAAGGAGAAAACTCTCATTAAATATGTTTACTATCCAGCCTAGCATGGCTGTGTAATCTATAAGAAAGAATTGTGTTCCACTGTTTGATCTCAAACAGAAATCTCACACCAAGTATACATACTGTCCAGCCACAATATAAAATACCATGCCAGTTTCAGATGAGGGACTGTACATCTAGGAAGGTGGCGTTTACGTATTAGGCTGGAAAGAACAAGTTCCAAGGCAGTTATTTTCATTCATTTCAGTGATCTGTTGGTAGGGGACAATAGCTGAAATAATTTAAGTTTTGGCCAAGAAGTGAAAACTGCAATCTTTTGCTAAGCCACTTTTGTTATCAGATATAAATGTCTTTCAATGTTGTTGTTTTTAAGATCAAAAACATGAGATTTCTAAGGAAACGCCTTTACTCTCTCTCTTTCTCCAGAATTTTACCAGATCATTATATATATATACATATTTGTATAGGGGTGTAATTATATGAGTGTTTTTTTTATAGAATAATCGTATAAGCCATGTTTTAATTTTCGCTTCTTATTGTATGGAGATAAGAAACATAGACAATATCTATAACTTATAAACAAGACTGGTCAAATATAGATTTTTAACTCCGAAATGGTCGATTGATTATAGTTTTTAATTACAGTGGAAACTGATAAATGTACGTGAACCTATTCAATACAGGAAGAAAAATTTTGTAGATATACATTACGAGCACAAGGTATGATGTTGAATAGAATCCTTATTTTGAACATTCGAAGGTGGTTTGGAAATATCTGTAACCTCATAATTAATAAACGTATATAAGTACTCATGTGTCAAGCGTGTAACATTTCTTCTTGACTTGAAATATGTTCGTAATTTCATCTTAGTCCTCCTGAACCATCATTAGAGACAAAGTTTGTTATTGACGTTAGTGTAGACGTTTGAATATCTTCTATAAAATTATCAAATATCTATGTATAGAGATACATTCCCGTCTATCTGCTTGGTGAAACAAGTCTTCGTTAGGAACTAGCTCAATTTCGATTACATTTTCCAAACGAACTCGGATGGACGCCCCGAAGATCGAGTTTAATCGGTTCGAGTTTGGCAGCCATTTCGATTTACCGACTTAATGTCGCGAATGAGGACTTTCAGAGTTCTTTGATATGCCCTATGGGGATTATAAAATTCCTTATGTTCTTCATGTTCTCATTTTTAATAATTTACTAGTCATTTAAATTTTACCCTTTGCTACTGTCTCAGTGCCAGTGAAAGAAACACAAAAAAGTGAGCACGTTTGGTTGGATGGTCCAGGATTCGAACCCGCGACCCGCAAATTGCGAGTCGAGTGCGCTAACCACTTGACTATGCCACGCCTGACTCTGTGTGTGTGTGTGTGCGTGTGCGCGTGTGTGTATGCAAGATAACCCTTGTGTATCTTTCCGCGAAATTCAAACACACGTTTTTCTGTAATTCTCGCGAAACCAGTGAAATAAATATTACACTGAAGCCAACTTGCTACGTCTGGCTTGATTTTGGTTTGGTTTGTTTTGAATTTCACGCAAAGCTACACGAGGGCTATCTGCGCTAGCCGCCCATAATTTAGCAGTGATAGATTAGGGGAAAGGCGTCTAGTCAACATAACCCACCGCCAACTATCTGGGTACTCTTTTACTAAAGAATAATGGGATTGATCGTAACATTATAACGCTCCCATGCCCGAAAGAGCGATCCTGTTCAGCGTGATAGGGATTCGAATCCGTGATCTTCAGATTGCAAGTTGAGCACCCTAACCACCCGTCTGGATTGGATGAGACCGATATGAAATGAAAGGAATGTGGCGTTATAAATACCAGCCAACTTATAGTCTTATCTGGCTTTACCACGCAGCAATTACTGATGTGGTTCCTAGATAACTAATTTCCTGGTAAGTATCGAATAGGTGCGTTTTATAACGGGAGAGTCGAGCAGAAAATTTGTAAAATAATATGAATCTAAAAATTTGACTGTGTTTTAAATTGCATGATAAAAAAAACAGATCGGACACATTTGATTGGAAGTGAAAACAAACTTTATTTATGACACAACAACACATGCGTAGATACATGGACGATCGCTTCTACTGGATAAATGTATAGATGTCGGTTTCCGTCCCTCAAGACGAATCTCTGCTGAACAGATGAAAGCCAAGTATAACTGAGAAAAATAAATGCATTCATTTTCCAAAAAAAAACAACAAAAAACTCGTAATTCTTCTTTGGCGATGGCGACACCACGTGACTGGTCACTTTCTCACAGCATTCGTCAACTAAGACATAAAGACATCATTCACTCGGCCAGCTAAAGGACATGGCAACATTTGAGTGGCAAAGTAGGTGTAATCTGGTATGAGAGAAAGTCACTAAGGTAACTAACACTGAGAACGATGAACCAAATATGTTATGTTAAAACTGCATACAAATAAATAAATTACAGGAAAACAATCAGAAATGTCTACTTCATTTTATATTATGGAAAAACTCAAGATTTACAAAACCCATATAACACTGACCTTTTTTAGCTTCAGAATTTTTTATGTAGATTACTAAACTTGCGAAGTAACATCTGCACAGTTTGTTTTCCAGAAGAGAGTAATGAAGGGGTTTTTGTAGTGTTATTCATGGGCTTCTTTAAACGATTTATATAGTATTCCTAAAGGCTATGTTAATTTTTTGTTGTTTGTAAAGGCAACTGTAACGGTATGTATGTACACTAGTAGTTCTATACCAGTCACTCTTTACCACTAAGTCTACACTACTAGTTCTATACCAGTCATTCTTTACCACTAAGTCTACACTAATAGTTCTATACCAGTCGCTCTTTACCACTAAGTCTACACTAGTAGTTCTATACCAGTCACTCTTTACCACTAAGTCTACACTAGTAGTTCTATACCAGTCACTCTTTACCACTAAGTCTACACTAGTAGTGCTATACCAG
>NW_013668598.1:128632-140934 GCF_000517525.1 Limulus polyphemus
GTGTGTACCAATAAATCTACACTAGTAGTTCTATATCAGTCAGTGTGTACCAATAAATCTACACTAGTAGTTCTATATCAGTCAGTGTGTACCAATAAATCTACACAAATATCAGTCAGTGTGTACCAATATGTCCAAACTAGTAGTTTTATATCAATACTTTTTACCAATAAGTCTAAATTAACAGTTCTATGCCAATCACTTTGTACTAGTAAGTATATACTAATAGTTCTGTACCAGTCACTCTGTACCAATAGTTCTGTACCAGCCACTCTGTACCAATAGTTCTATACCTGCCACTCTGTACCAATAAGTCTACACTAGAAGTAATATACCAGTGACTCTCTACCAGTTACTCTGCATCTGTAAGTCTACATTAGCAGATCTATACCAATCACTCTACATCAGTAAGTCGCTACTAATCATTCTGTACTATTAACTCCAGTCATTAACTTCCGTACCAGTCATTATTTGCCAGTACGTCTCTACTAATCATTCTGTACTATTGACTTTGTACTAATAGTTCTGTACCAGTAAGTATACTAGTAGTTCCAGACTAATCACCCTGTACTATTAACTCTGTGCTAATAGTTCTGTACCAGTAAGTATACTGGTAGTTCCAGACTAATCACCCTGTACTATTAACTCTGTACTAATAGTTCCGTACCAGTACGTCTCTACTAATCACTCTGTACTATTAAGTCTCTACCAGTAGTACTGTACTAGTAAGTATACTTGTAGTTCCAAAAGTTGGAGCCAAAGAGTGTTTGATCCTATGATAACTTTGTATCACTGGTTACGTACTAATAATTTTACACCGGTGAGATTACTCACCAACGCTGTACCACTTATTATGTACCAAAAGTTTATATCATTGGTTCTGTATCAATGAACGGACATCGGTGAGTTAATACTTGTTTGTAATTAAGCACAAGGCTACACAATGGGCTATATATGTCCTTTGCCCACCATGGTTATCGAAACCCGGTTTCTAGCGTTGTAAGTCCGCAGACATACTGCTGTGCCACTGGAGGGCGTTAATACTTGCTTACTTACACCAGAAAGGTTGTACCATATCATTTCCTAACACATTGTTTATTCGCCATTTCATAAAACTCCGATACGTTGGTAATTAGAATGATTATTGTCCCCGTGAGTTACTTACAGTGTATAAATGATTAATCAGGGCAGAAAAAGTAGTTTATGCGCGAAATTGTTTAAATCACGTTTATGTCCCCATGTTAGTTTGTAACAAATTACTAGGAATAGTTACCAGAAGATAAGAATTTACCAGATAAGCCTTATATATAAACATAAATCAGTTTACGACAAATACCATCATGTTAACTGATAAAAAGATAATACTCGAGGGACTTGTTTAGTTTTCTTGTATTATCTAACTACTGCCAAAACTGTTGTCGTCTGATATGTGTTTTGCGAGTGACGATCGTTTTAGTATTTGTTTCTTTTTTTTTAGTATGAGGCTAAAAAACATTACATGCTAAACAATAATAACGACCAACCTGGAAATAATTTACGTACTTGTATTCTACATGATCGATTAGAGTTACGTTTCTGTGTTCTGAAAATATTGAATAACATACGTCAAAAAACAAGTAACAGGTGTGGATGGCTCAATGGTTAACGTGACCAATATGTGAATCCAAAGAGTCTTGTTCGTGTTCCTCTTCCTTTAAAAACTGGCCCCGTACTTTGGGACCATGAGTCCTATTAAAAACTGGCTCCGTACTTTGGGACCATGAGTCCTATTAAAAACTGGCTCCGTACTTTGGGACCTATTTCACTATTCGATCAGAATTTTGCGGTGTGGCTTTACCAGAAAATTCTAAAACAAGCAATACGCTAAAGTTATCAATGCTTACAACGTTAAAAATCGGGTTTCGATACCTGTGGTGGACAGAGCACAGATAACCCATTTTGTAGCTTTGTACTTAACAACAAACAAAGAATTAAAAAGTCATCAATACTTGTGTTAACGTAAACCAACACCAGGAGTTTATAAACTAAAATCCATAATTTACGGATAAATAAAGAAGAAATTTCTATCTATGACGTATCACCGGATAACAAGTTCATTCACTAGAAATACACGTTATTCAGCTGTTTTCTTCGAGTTTTGACTGAAATAAATTGATACGCTTTACAGTCATGTTCACTAACTCACAACTCAAAATCCATCGTAGTTCAGCAAGTTGCTGTCTTATTTCATGCACGTGGTGACAATTCGTGTCAGTGTCGGAGGTCACTGTCCTGAAAACTGACTCTAAAGTTTGAAGTATGTTTATGTTATACACGTGTATTACTTCTCTCTTTGCAATATAATTATAATGTATGTTTACACGTATTACTTGGGGTTACGTGGCTTCCATCAATGGGCGAGTGAAACTCCTGTCACAGTATATCATAAGTAGGTTACTAGGCCTTAGCGGAATTAGATTTCGAAATATTAGTGAAATGATAATTGAATAACCTTTATAAGTACGGAAAAATAAAATGTTTTATAACAATGAAACAAAGAGAAATAATAATATATTTTATCCAAGCGTAACCTTACATTCAACATTTTCAACTTATGCTTATGTTGAAGTTTGAAGGTACTTCGTTAGGTAACGCTCGCTTAGAGCACAAGGTAGACAGAAAGCTATTTGGGGACTCGCGCTTGTACCAGAGGTTTCGTATTGGTGAGTTAGAAATAACATTGAAAATTAAAATGTATTCATCCTCAGTTCTATTTCTTTCAAAATGTTTAAACCCATAAAACAACAGTTAGACACTTAATTTGAATCTTTTTTTTCTTGTTTCAAACAATTTCAGGGAGCACATCCCCCTAAACTCCACGCTAGCATGCAAACCTATTGTTAACTTTGTGATCCGATGACCCGGCTGGTAGGGCCTAACACTTACTAAAACCGCCATTGATCGCTAGTAAACTAAAAACCTGTGTTAGTCTTTCGTTGTCGTTTCCGTTCCATATAGCTGGTACTCGTGGCGGCTGGTATCAAACCCTTGAGCCAGGTTTCAGAAGTGTTATCAGATTAAACTCAACTTTTGCATATAAACCGCTGACAAGAGGATACTGGTTTATAAACTGATTTTCAGCTAATTCAGCATCACCATAAACAGAAATAGAATTAATTTCTATCTTCTATAGCCTGATAACGATATTTTCTATATAACTGTATGCATTTTGATATACATAACTTAATGTTAATGTAGATAACGACGAATTCGTTTAGTTACCTTCATTATTGCCGTGTAATAAAAATTATTATGTTTAAAAAAATAACAATAACTGTAAATGAATAGTGTTTTAGGCTTAATTGCAAAAACAAAAGATGTTATTTTTGTGACAAATCCTATTTCAATATTTGTATAGAATTGTTACTTTGCTACCAAAATACTATAAAAGCATTCAACAGCAAAAAACAATATAATGTATTTCAATTAAGTCATAAATTTCTAAAAGAGGGCTTTGCATAGAAAATTTGATATTCAAACAACTGGAGGTTGGATGGACTTTGCTTGCACAAACATATGAATTCTATTAGGAATAAGTTCTGCGGATAAATACTAGAAAAGTACCTTTTCACTTGGAGGATCTAAACGAACTATTTCTCTTCGAAATAAGCTTTCTATAAGGGACTAAAACAACATTTAGTAAACTTGGAATAACTATTTACTGAAGGGATGCAACAGGTAAGTACCTTGCAGTTTAAATTAGTCACAAAGCACCTTTTAAAGAAGGTTTGTAGCTATTCTGTATAAACATACTATTAGTTTAATAGCGACTTAGTTTCCGTTACCTGAGAGACGGTTCCATGTGAAATTGAATAGTGGCGCAGCAGTTATTTCAAATTCAATTTGTTTCCTGTTTGATAGGATATTTAATAACTATATTAGTTAATATTTCACTAAAAAGTCACAAATATTGAATTAAAATGCCTTTATGGTTTAGCTTGTATTGAGTCCAGCACAGAGATCGAATCTCTAATTTTAGCACTATAAGTTCTCAAGCTTATCGCCTAACCCACTGGTGTGCGTGTGAAGGGGGCATTTTTGTGTTTCTAGCGTAAAGCTACCCAATGAACTATCTACGCGCTTTCCATCGCAGGGAAAGGAACTTCTGGTTTTAGCGTCGTAAGTCCGCAAACTTAACTCTGACCCACCGAGTATAAAGAAAGCAAAAATTGTGCTAGAACATGTCTTTAACATATTTTGTTGTTGTTTTTGTTATACTTTTTTGACTTTGTGAAGAAAATTCACGAAGTAATGAAGGTTTCAGGACAACGCTGCTGCCATCTAGTGGGTTTCAATTGCGATTCTTCAACAGTAACAACTGCCACTTAAACGTTCTGAAAAGTATGCTAATAATACTTTAATACAAACTGTATGAAGAATATTTCAGCTGCTTAAAAATATCACCTTCCGTGACTTCAATTCGGAAAGTTTTTACTTTTGACAATCCAACAAAGCATCATGATATAAATGAAATTACCTCAAACATACTGTCAGTTGTATTGAACTTCTAATTTGACCATAAAATTTGTTTATTAATATAATTTGAAAGACTCATAAATAGAGTTAACGATATGTTTTTTATTACCGTGGCAGAAAATATAGAAAATGGTTACATAACTTTTCATACAAAAATAAAAAAAAACAATGTTCCACAAACTAAAGAATGCAGAAAGAAATAATTTCTAATATAGAAAATTTTCATAATTCTTTCTCTTTTTTTCTTAAAGTAAGGCGAATTTATCCGTTATTCACTATGATTTAGAATATTTGATCACAGAATGAAGCTAAGGTCAACTTGTCATAGCGTCAGAATCCAGGGTTCGATTATACATATACATACTTGGTGGATAGTGATTTTCTGAATTACAACAAATATACGATATGATTTAGTGTTTGTGTGTCACGTCACGAAATTCCTCCCAAACTGCTAGACTCACCAACTTCTAAATGGTACCAAACGAATCGTTTCGGCCTCGAGGTTTGTACAAAGGCAAAACTTTTCATCTAACCCCTTAGGGAACCCGGTTATTTCGTGAAAACACCGTACGGGGATTCCCCGAAAGCGGACACCAAAATTGGCATTGATTTACATTAGAGCACGTAAATAATAGGCCTACTTATTACCGTTCTTAACTTGGTTAAATAAATTAAATTAGCGCCAATGATCAATAAACTGAACAAGTGCAAAATAGTAGTTGAAGCATTAAATCTGAGTTATAGTGGCCCTGTAAATGTGGGCCATCAGCCCACGATTTCGCTAGTATGTTACAATAAGAAATTTCTCTCGATAACTCAACGAATAAATATATTAGAGATAAACATTAACAAAATACCCGTCCATCTCAGTTAGTAAAAACTAATAATACGAAACTGCAAGTACAACCTTTTGGTATTCATTATTCTAAAATTTACATGATATTTACACACAACGTTTTGGTATTCATTATTCTAAAATTTACATATATTTATACACAACCTATTGGTATTCATTATTCTAAAATTTACATGATATTTATACACAACCTTTTGGTATTCATTATTCTAAAATTTACATGATATTTACACACAACCTTTTGGTATTCATTATTCTAAAATGTACATTATATTTATACACAACCTTTTAGTATTCATTATTCTAAAATTTACATTATATTTATACACAACCTTTTGGTATTTATTATTCTAAAATTTACATTATATTTATACACAACCTTTTGGTATTCATTATTCTAAAATTTACATTATATTTATATACACACAGAATTTAAGCTTCGTTGACAGTTTTAGAAGTCCCCCTTTTTTTTTACAAAATATTCTTTGCTACAACTTTTAAGCAGACATTTTGATATTTATTTTTTCTTTCGAGTGAAATATATGTTTAATTATTAAATAAGCTTATGTTAAAAACCCGTAAATGAGAAAGAAGTCCTTATAATGACGATATGAGAAAATGGTGTCTCCTCCCTTCTTGGATGAGCACTCCAGTGGCTCAACGGTAAGTCAGGGAGCCTGTAACTGTAAAATTCGAGTTTCCATACTCGCGTTAGAAAGATCACAGATAGCCCTTATTCAGCTTTGTAATATATGAATATATCATTTATTCTGAATGTCATGTTTTTTTCCACCATTTTTAATGATACGGAAATTTCGTGTAGTTTTTATGAAGTTTTGTCATGGAAACATTGGTACAGACAAGCGTTGGAGTTTTTCTGTTTTCGCGTGCCCTTGTGTTCTTGCCTCTCTCTGCACTTTTTACATCAGATGTCATCCCTTCTACCCATGAAAATATAGGCACGTCCTTTTGTTGGCAGAGTAGACGACAGAGGTGTGTCCCAGGCAGCGAATGTTAAGAAAGTGTGACTGGTCACGTGTTCGTGAGGGACAGAAAATTGAGCTTTCCTATGAGCAGAAAAGCTAATTTTCTAGTATATGCTATTTGGGTTTCTACTCAGATGAGTTCTCTTTGTTTTTCTATGTTCTTAGATCTACGGTTGTTTGTCTTAATAGAATAAAAACTTCAGTTCTAGACATTATACCAGTAGAGAGCCAGGGCTCGTGAACGCCTACGTAAGTAATCACACTGTTATTTGTTGTTGTTTCTGTTACATAACTAATAAAAGAGTGCTTCACTTCACTTCAAACTTATACAGTTTGATTATTTCTCGCTCAACTTAAAACGTGGTTAGATTTTCAAACTCAGCAAACTCCTGTTCGAATCTACTGTTATTTGCGACCCTATCCTATACTTGTACAGAAATCAGTTTATCTAGATATACAACAGCTTTTTTCTTAACAACCAAACACTCTTGGATGACGAACAAATACTTACACGTGGTTCAAAAATAAGTATTCACACTTCTTTATAGAAGAATATATATTTTTAGTTAATGACTAAGAAAGTATATTTATTTACAAGGAAAACATTAGACCTTGCTAAAGTCTATAGCATCCTCGCCTTCAGATCGACGTTAAGTACTAAACCAAACAGAACGACGTTCCTCATTAATCTAAGAGATTTCATTATATTTACATAAGCAAAAACACCCGTATAGTACGTACAGTATTACCGTTATAACCCCTCTTTGTTATCTTTTTTAAAGTTCGTAATCTTTCTCCTCTAGGACATTTATTGAAGGTAAAAACAAACATTTTAACGTTTTTTTTTAACTTTCTTAAATAGAAACCTCATATAACACATACTCTATGTAAATTGTACGAATAAGAAAAATATCTCTTCATACGTTGAATGACTAAGAGATATCTTCATCTATTCAAGACAAATTTCAAATGAACAAATATAGTAATCTATAAGAAGAAACATAATTTTTTGTCTAATAAACCAATCAGGTATTCATCGCCTTTTTGTATGCCTAAGGAGTTTGTTCGATGATATCGAAATGAACAATAATCAAGCATTTAAAAAACAGAAATAAGCATTTGTTGATAAAGGATAATAATATTTGTATTGAATTCCCCAATCAAACTTGGTATTTATTTACCAATCTTGGAAGGATAGATGGTGGAGTTGACCAAAGACATCCCTGACTGGAATTGAACCCAGGACAGTCCGACTAAAAGTGAATGACCAACCACTAAGCGAAAAACGTCTGATGAAGACTAGAGAGAGAAGCATATGTTTTATATTGAATATTTCAGAAATACAAGTTTTCCAATAAAAATAAAAAAACTAATCACGTCTTGTCGTTTTATAAGAAACTCACGCAGGCAAAATAATTCTCGTAATAAACTGTTTGAAAGAGTAATAGTTTACTTTAAAATAATAAATCTAGCTTGCTGGTAGAGGTAAGCCTAACATATTTTTCAACAATAAATCTAGTTTATTTTTTAGATATATTTAGCTTATTTTCTAGATATATCTAGCATATTTGCTAACAATAAACCTAACCTGTTTTCCAAACTAAGACTAACGCGTGCTCTTTCAACAAAGTAGATTAAATGAAGAAAGTTCTGGAAAGTATAAAACTATTTTTATATAAATAGTTGACAAGACAAGAAATGGTTTGTTTCGGAATTACTCGTAAAGCTACACAAGGATTATCTACGCATTGCCATCCCTAAATATGAACTGATAGACTAGTTAGGCAGCTAGTTAACATCCATCGCCAACCTTTGGACCTTGTCTGATCGAATAGTGAAATTTGATTCTTATAAACAACCCATGGTTTCAAAGTGCAGAGCGAGTGTTTTTTTGCGACAGTGGGTCGAGAATCTATAATCCTCGGTTTAATAGTCCAGTCACGCTAACCACTAGGGCACACGCGGTCCTAGATAGGAAATACATCAAGATAACGACTCAAATTCTGTCTTCTAAGAAATAGATGAAAATTTCTCCTCAACTTAACGGTTGAAATTCTGGTGACTTTTCAAAGCGAAATGAGTCAAGTCCTATTTTCTAAGAAAGGTAATTTCCTACTAAACTTTTTGTTGTCTACTCAAATTGCTAAGTTATAACTTACGGACCAAAGCAGAGGAAGAAAAAAAAACAATCGAATGAGTCTATAAAGACAGTTCCCCAGTAGGTAAACGTTAAAATCTGAGGTTTGATTCCCCGCGGTGGATAGAGTGCAGAATCCAGTGTGTAACTTTGCACTAAGAAAACAACAACAACTATAAAAGCAAAACAATGAACAACTTTCCAAGAAATAACCTCTACGTGATTGTCGTCATTTTATAACTTCGAAGGATTTGTTCTCAGAAACAAATATATTACATAAAGTAATGTATCTTGTTTTTCGAAAATGATTACGTGTGCGTCGAAACATACTCTTATCACGAAAGTCCTTTTCAATACACGTTCTCTATTAAAAGTCTATTTAAAAACAATGACTCTTCTAAGAAAATTCGCCGATTAACGAAGAGTGCACCACATCGTTAAGTGAGATATACTTATCATTACACGTAGCCCTAAAGTTAGGAATAATAAAAAAAACTAGTCTGTTTATATAATAAAAAAAATCGGTAGATTTTTCAAAAAGAGAATCACTTCGCGTGGGTTGTCATTTTATATCTTTGAGAAGAAATTTTATAAAAATAAACACAACATCAAAGCTTAAGAAGGGAGTGAAAACAAGGGCTGTTCTTTAATGAACTGAACACATGCTGGTTGAGAATATCTCGCTTACAGCGAACGTGATAGAAATTGAGTGTACACTCTATACTTTTAACGTCTGTTGTCAGACGATCTTGCTGTCTTCGAAGTAAAACCATTCGAACGTCAAAACAACTATTGAAAAAAATGGGTTTGTAAGCCAACCTGTTAATTGCGGGGGTGCATTTGTTTTATTTAGGGGTTCGTTATATGGCTTATGTAAGAGATACGTAAGCTCTATCCTAGGACTTAAACGAGCGCATCAAAATATTTTTATTTATCAAAAGTAACATGAAACTTGTATATAAGATTCACTCATGACGTAACTGCACCCACGAAGAGATAAAGAGTATGAAAGGCCATGCCCATGTATAAATTCAATGTACTACCACAATAATGACTATGTTCATAAAAGAAAGGGGAAAACTAGAATGTACCATAATATCGACGACCACTTTCAAATCCACGTATAATTAAACACAAATGCACCATTATAACGACATCTTCACTGACAGAACAATGTGCTTACCCCTCCCCTATTGACAGAAAACTGTGTATACATCTTCAATGACAGAATGATGTGTATACAGTTCTACTGTTTAAGGCCTGCACTCATTAATTCATTAACCGAACCGTAA
This sequence comes from Limulus polyphemus, assembly GCF_000517525.1. Lineage (NCBI taxonomy): Eukaryota > Metazoa > Arthropoda > Merostomata > Xiphosura > Limulidae > Limulus > Limulus polyphemus. The sequence continues at coordinate 138,419 of NW_013668598.1, forward strand.
CCGATTAATCGGAATTATTTTTTTCTTTCATAATTTGCACAATCTATCTTATATCTAACTTACTTTTTTCGGAATTCCCCAGTTTTTGTGTTTTTTTGTTTGTTTTTCAAGGTAACTTCCGATTTGGTTGATTACCACAATATATCGCAAATATAAGTTGCATAGTAGTGCATTTGTTTGTATGGAAGATATTAAAACCAGTTTCAATTTTTGAACCAAATCTTATCGAATGAAAGTGACCCCTATATGGTAATCTCTAATTCATTTATTGCTTACAAAATGTCAATTAAAGTTTTTAACAATCTTTGTATTTTACAGGGTATAGTTTTATCATAAGGAAAGGAAGTAATTTCAATTTGCACACTTACACTCATCTGGTAGATGTGATGTTATGCCATCTGTCCGAATATTATGTTTATGTGTGCTTTTCTGTTTGATTGAGTGATTGTTTGTTTGTGTACAATAAAGAGACAGTAAAAGACTATAAAACAGACATAATATTAATAATACTAATACACGTTTCTTTTTTTATGTCATGTTCAAATGAATATGTAATTGGCTACATCAAATAAAGAATTTTATAAACCAAATTCCAGTACCTGCCCATGTTGAAATCAATATTATGATTAAAAATTTACAGAGAAAATGTTGATTTACATAATTTATCAAGTGCTATATTCATTCGTGCTATGAATAGTATGAAATATTTATTAGCGCTGTGCACATATAGTGTATAGTAGATAAAATATATTGATACTTGTGGTATTCTATCAAGAAAATTTGCCTTTTCAGCGTGGTTAGGCTTGCTGGTTCCTTGCAGGTAGCCCCCCAGTGGCATAGCGGTATGTCTGCGGACTTACAACGCAAGAAACCGGGTTTCGATACCCGTGGTGAGCACAGCACAGATAGCCCTTGTGTAGCTTTGTGCATAATTAAAGACAAACAAATCCTTGCAGGTAACACTTATTCTTTTATGACACAAACGCATATCAGAGGTTCCGCCACTATACAATAGACTTTTGGAACACGAACTGCATTTAGTTTGTTTTTTTTATCTCTACTCATTTGGAAGAATTTCCAAATGTCTGACGTGTATTTTTTCTCCATATTTATGTTTACTACCTTCTAGTTCCTCGGTAGACTCAACTAAGCGCCAACGACTCATTCACTGTAATGTCTAGACTACAACCCAAACAAACGACAATGTTTCTCTAAGTTCTTCATCAACACCTCGCAACCCGGAATTGCACCAAAATCATGTAATGAAATCGGTTAATCTGTGAAGTCCTACAGCACTATCAGAACGATGTTTATACATCTCTCTACTGACAGAACGATGCGTATTCGTCTCCTCCGACACGAGTTTCATGTTGAGTATTAAAATAACCGTTATTTTACACCGTAAGCTATGCAATCTTAAACTTATGTTTTTATTTTCTCTTACATTGGTTTGTTCTATTTTTATGTTTAACTATCTTGCAATTTTGTACAATGAGGAAATTTAACTTAAATAATTGTTGAGGAACAATGCGACGCTAACTAGAAATATATTAGATCTTTTCATACTGAACTGTAAAACCCTTTGCCTTCGATACCATGGGATTAATTTGGTGTTAGAGAGAATGCTTAAAATTTCAAAAATATTTTAGAAAATACGCATTTTACGAGTCAATTTGATGAACATTTGAGAAGCTAATATAAAAAACGTTGAGTTCATAATTATATCCAACACGTTCGTATACTCAACGATGTAATTGCTTTTGGAAGAATTACCTTATTTCACATGGATTACAAATAAAATCCAAAAACTGGATATAGGGTATCAATATGGTTTAACCCCGTATATAAGGTATCAACATGGTTTAACCTAGTATGTAAGGTATTAACATGGTTTAACACCGTATATAAGGTATCAACATGGTTTAACCCAGTATGTAAGGTATCAACATGGTTTAACACCGTATATAAGGTATCAACATGGTTTAACCCAGTATGTAAGGTATCAACATGGTTTAACCCCGTATATAAGGTATCAACATGATTTAACCCAGTATGTAATGTATCATCATGGTTTAACCCCATATGTAATGTATCATCATGGTTTGTTTTCGGATATTCGCGCAAATCTACTCAAGGTATTCTGCGCTAAGCAAACCAGATGTTGAACTGATAGACTAAAGGTAGTCAACGCCACACATCACAAACTCTTGTCTGGCCGAATAGCGGCAACTGACTGTCACCCTTATGACGCACCGAAAACCCTAAAGTGCGGAGCGTGATTTTTTTTTTATTTAGTTTTTGTTATAAACGAACAATGTTTTCTTTTTCGTTTTTTCCATAGGATTTACTTGATAAAGCAAGCATGGTTTATATTCTCTTCAAGTTTGAATTTTCCATTCATTTCGAGTTTTGAAAACAAATTTCTTGATGTCGTGTGGTGTTTATTATAGAATAATTTTCAACGTTTCTTTTAGAAATTGATCTTTTGATGAAAATAAATTTTTTTGTCTTGTAAT
>NW_013668598.1:141691-145531 GCF_000517525.1 Limulus polyphemus
GTATACTAAACTTTATACATTACGTAGGCTGCACTAACGTGACGTTTAGGCGGTTCGTTTAACTATTATACGTGATGTATGTTTTTTTGGAGGGTGGTTAATGAAAGTGTTCCAAAACACGACATTAATTTCTTGACGACCTAATATAATACAGTTAAAGTCTGCTTTCTAAAAAATCGTCTTTATTTGTGTTAGAAGAAAAGTAATATTGTGACTGGTATATCTGTTTCAGAAATTCTCGTAAAGCTACAGAAGGGTTATTTTCGCATAGCTGTCTTTCATTTAGAAATAGTAAACTATAGGGAAGTCAGCTATTCAACAGAACCCACCATCAACTCTTAGGCTACTCTCGTCCGATCGAATAGTGGGAATTGACTGTTACTTTTATAATGCACCCACGTCCACAAAGTGAGAAACACGTTTTGGGGGCAGCAGGTCGCGAGCCAAGAATCAGAAGTTTCACAATCCGGGCACGCTCGTATCCCAACCACTCGACTTTTATTATAAACATAGCGAGCCGTTGGTGAACCATTATGTTTTAGCAAGTTTTTCTAGACTCTACAACTAGCTTATGCCATACGGAATTCAATACATGAACGCTAGCATATATAAAAATAATTCTTTTTAACGAGTATTAAGAGAGTTTTAGTAAAAAAAGTCATTGAATATGTGTGTTTTTTAACTGTTTCGAAATACTGCCATCTCGGTACTTTCACATTGTTGGCACTTTTGTTGATCTTGAGAAGTCGTTGCCAAAACATCAGTCTGAAAAGTCGTTGAACAAATCAAGAAGTAAATTTAGACTGTTTACCGCAGAATCTGAGTTTAAGGTCAAAGATTTTCTCGGGTTCAAGATAAACAAGTACATTGTATTTTTAGTATTATTGTTTGAAACTACAGGCAATGTATTAACAAAGAAATGTATAAAAAAATACAGAAAAAAACATTATCGCCAAAGATAAAAGCTTGACTTAAGTCAATTCTCGTCCACAAAACGTGTTCCCCAGTGGGACAGCGGTAAGTCTTCGGATTTACAACGCTAAAATCAGGAGTTCAATTCCCCTCAGTGGACAGAGCAAATAGCCCGATGTGGCTTTGCTATAAGAAAACCCACGTTCCACAAAACGTTTTGTCACAACGCAAGGTGTATCTAAAAGTATAATATTGGGGATGAAACTCGACATTCAAAGAAACATTACCATTATGAGGATTTCATCTTAAAAAACTCGCCCCTTTATTCTTTGCATATGACTTATTTCTATAACACAATTAATTACGATGATTATAAGACTGAATGTGTAAATTGTTTTCTAAAAATATACGAAGAATGTAGATATATTGGATATTCTTAAACATATCTCGACTTGATATATCCTGAAAACCTAGGTCGCTTGTAAATGAGTATACGTTATCCATTTAAATAAAATTTTTTATAGAGATATTAATTGGAACATTAAGTAGGATTCCCTAACCACACACACACGTTAATTTGGGTTCAAAATCCCTGCTTCGGGAAATTTGCTGTCTGCTGTAACAGTATTATTCTATTACTAGTTAGAGGATTTTTTGCAGAAGAAATGTTACAAGGATACACTTAAGTAAGTTGTTTGAAGTGTTGAGATGTTAGGATGCTTGTCTATCATGTAATCATTATTACGCTAGTGGCCACCAACCCTGTAAACGCTAGTACTCTAATCTATATCCAAGTTTGTAGATTACACAAGTAAGTAGTACGGTATCTAACTGATATTAGAAATATGGCTACCTGGAATTTAAACGTTATTACATTAATCGCTGAATCCTCTAGCAGATACTAGTACGTTAACCTTTAACTCACTATTACACCATTAGCCGATCAACGCAATTACATTAAAGGGTAAACAAGGGTGTAAACACTAACAGATAATTTAGCTGGTTAACACTAATCGACCATACATACTTTATCACGCGAACTTAGATTTGCACGTGTACGTGATACTGCACCGACGGTTGACTCAACATGGAAAGATTCTATTCTAACAATAGTACTTAACAAAACTTTTAGTTTTTATATCACAAATTCAATCTATAAACTCTGCCATAGCCTGTAAAAGGCTAACTCGGCCTCTGATTTGGGAGGCATATTAAACGAATTTGTTTTTAAATTATTTTTATAGTTGTATAGTTGTTTTCATATATTTTCTCAGTAAAACGTAGGTTTATCTTCCCATTTTTAACTTTTCAATTTTTGAAAGAAAAAGGGGAACAATGTAAATTTCAGTAAACAAAATCTAGAAAAAATATTAATCTTGAGTATAATTAAAGTATCATAATTTATGAATGTTTATCAAAAATGTGGTTAAAAAATACATTAATATTCACTTCATACCACGGGTGAAATTCTCAACAAAAAAAAGTAGAGGTAGTCAGCTAGGTGAAGTGGACCTGTTTTTGAAAAAGAAAAAAAATCTACTTGCAAGCAAAGAAAAACGACAAAGCAGCTCAAATAAGTCCCGGTACTAGTACCACCTTAAAAAATAAGTTCCGGAATTCAGTACCGGTGAATGCCGGTAGAATATCACCCCTACTTCACACTTTTACCGAAGAAAGGCTGTAGCTGTTTATAAAAGGGTACCATATTTCTTCTTCAGCCTGAAGAAGGCCTCAGTTTAGAAGCCAAAACGTTAGACCACACTCGTACTCCAGAGACAGTCAGTAGGGATCCATTAAAGCCAGATCTGTACTATGTTTTCTTCTTCAACCTGAAAAAGGCTTCAGTTTAGAAGCTGAAACGTCGGCCCACACTCCTACTCTAGAAACAGGCAGTAGGAAGCGATTAAAGCCAGATCTTTACTATGTCTAAACTGGAAAAAGTTGGGGGGGGGACTCATGCCCCTTTTGCTTTATGTGTTAGGCGCCTTTGCCTTTACCTTATTCTTTGTTAACGGTACCTTTAAAAATAACAAAGCCTGATCATGTGACACAAGTCAAGGTTAGGTAGGGGTCTTATTCGTAGTATTTGTTTTTGTAGACACTTGTGCAAGGGCTATGTGGACATAGACGTCCCTAATTTTCAATTGATAGACTACAGAGAAAACAGCACCCAATGCCGATTCTTTAATCGAATAGTGATAATTTTACCGTTACACTTATAACGCATCGACGGCCCAAAGTGCGACGTGAGCTCTGGACCCTCGGGTTCACATCCAGGGATACTAACCACTAGGCAACGCCAGACTAAGTCTTACCTGATACTGAAAATATATATCAAAAGTTTGCACATCTAGTTATAAGTAAAAACATATGCATATGATATATATCACTGAAAACGCCGTTCAGGAGATTAAGTGGAGAATAAAGAAAGTGGTAGAATGTAGAAAAGTATTATTGTTTGAAACTACAGGCAATGTATTAACAAAGAAAGTGGTAGAATGTAGAAAAGTATTATTGTTTGAAACTACAGGCAATGTATTAACAAAGAAAGTGGTAGAATGTAAAAAAGGGGTGCCTCAAGGAGTGGGGTGAAAAATTTTACCTCTGAGTAAACCTCAGGGCCTAGACAATTCGTTTGGCACCAGTTAGAGGTTAGTGAGTCCAGCAGTTTAGGGGAAGTGGTTTTTCGGGAAATCACCGGGTGCCTCAAGGAGTGTGATGAAAAATTTTACATTTGTACAAACCTCGGAACCGAGATGACCACTTAGGAGTCGGTGTAACGAGTGGTTTAAGAGGAGTTACGTGACATACAGAAACCTTATCTTACAATATATATGGATATGATGTATTTCTTCAAAATAAAACAAACAATACTAATGGTAATCCAAGCGAATTATTTTTAAAAATTAATAATTAGTCATTAAATAT
>NW_013668599.1:0-2197 GCF_000517525.1 Limulus polyphemus
AAGGTTGGAATACTATTATTATAAACTTTTCTAGTTCTTGAAAATCACTAAGGGACTTGATTAAGAATGTAGTGTTAAAAATATATTAGGCTTAATAATAATGTTTTATGACAAATGTAAATGTCTATAAAACAGCTGGAACACATCAATCAAACCACGAAGTTACAACTTTGAAGTAATTAAATTATCTATATAATGGGGATTGTTACAAAACAGAACGTAGTTAGTTCTTTTTGAAAATCCTAGGCTAACTCATGTTTTTAGGTTTTTGTTAGATTTTTTAAGGTTTTTTTTCACATTTCTCTAATGGCTTTTAAACATTTTAGACGTTACATTACTTAAGTTGTTTGCATTTCCAATACTAACTTAGATTATAAAGAAAGAAAAACTGAAGTAAGTGCGAACATTTTTGAAAAAAAATTAAATGTTTTATTTAAACTGAGCAAATTACAAGGCTTTAGTTTTTTTGGAAACTAATCTTGAGACATATAAATTTATAAGTTCTTTGATCGGGAAGAGAGTTTTCTTTAATTTACGAAGAGATGCTTTAAATAGTTTTTTTTTTAATTTTCAAACCCCGCATGAACCATTAAATGAGAGTAAAATTAGTGTAAATTAACTATGGTTAAGTTAGTTACTACTCAATGGTTTTCCAATCGTTGTTGTATAGGAAAGCAACTGCCACATATTTTTTTTGTTTGTAAATATCCAATTCTCTCGCACAAATTAAACTATTGACTTGACCAAAAAAGTAAGAAATAAAAGAGTAGTTAAATAAGAACAAGGATTAACTAAGATTTGATGAAATTTTTCTACCCCAGCTTTCGAGCATTTAAAGACGAGGTTAAGACTATAATTTGCGTATCGAAAGGCCCAAGTTTCGCGCCGTGATGCGCTAAATATCGGTTTTCCATATCCGAGATGGGCACAGCAAAGATAGCTCACTGTGTAGCTTTGTTCTTAATTACAAACAAACACTGTTAGTTGTGGGTGAGTTATGAAAGTGACAGTCAGTCCTTTTATTCGATTCCAAGACGGTGGTGCTGTTGACCGTCCTGCTTCCCCCTGGCTATTATATGTCAAACTTAGGGATGGTTGTAACCCTATAGGCCTGTGTCATGTCTGCTGATGGCTGTAACCGTATAGGTCTGTGTCCTGGCTTCTGATGGCTGTAACTGTATAGGTCTGTGTCCTGGCTTCTGATGGCTGTAACTGTATAGGTCTGTGTCCTGGCTTCTGATGGCTGTAACTGTATAGGCCTGTGTCCTGGCTTCTGATGGCAGCAACTGTATAGGTCTGTGTCCTGGCTTCTGATGGCTGTAACCCCTATAGGCCTGTGTCTTGGCTGCTTAGGCATTTCCACATTTTTGTTGGAAAACTTTTAATTTATATAGGCATGTTATGAAGTGTAATTACCTTCCAGTAATCATGTAGAGATTTAGGTTTAGATTAGGAAATTCTTAAATTTTCAACTTTACCATTTTTAAACTACGAAGTTATGAGGTTTTCAACTTCGTCAATTTTAAATTGGGAGACTTTTAAGTTTTCAGTTTTGCTACTTTTAACCTGGAAAGTTTTGATTTTTAGTTCTTTTAAACTTTGAAATTCTGAAGTTTCAAAATGGTCGAATCTTATAAAATACAACTTTGAAAATGCATTTAATTCTGGCACAGTTTAATAATTTTACATAAATTTTCCTTTTGATTTCGAAAAATGTGGATTTTTTTTTCAGGTTTTACAAGAGGATTTTGAAGAGATGTACTAATTTTTGGTTGAAATGGGTGTTTGAAATTACAGAGAAACCAAAGTATTATGGTTCTGGGCAGTGGTCACCTATAATTGTTACACTGCTACATTTCTGCTGGTCAGTGGTCACCTATAATTGTTTCACTGCTACACTTTCTGCTGGTCAGTGGTCACCTATAATTGTTTCACTGCTACATTCTCTACTGGTCAGTGGTCACCTATAATTGTTTCACTGCTACACTTTCTGCTGGTCAGTGGTCACCTATAATTGTTACACTGCTACACTTTCTGCTGGTCAGTGGTCACCTATAATTGTTCACTGCTACACTTTCTGCTGGTCAGTGGTCACCTATAATTGTTCACTGCTACACTTTCTGCTGGTCAGTGGTCACCTATAATTGTTTCACTGCTACACTTTCTGCTGGTCAGTGGTCACCTATAATTGTTTCAC
>NW_013668599.1:2541-3441 GCF_000517525.1 Limulus polyphemus
ATTGTTTCACTGCTACATTCTCTACTGGTCACCTATAATTGTTTCACTGCTACATTCTCTACTGGTCACCTATAATTGTTTCACTGCTACATTCTCTACTGGTCACCTATAATTGTTTCACTGCTACATTCTCTACTGGTCACCTATAATTGTTTCACTGCTACATTCTCTACTGGTCACCTATAATTGTTTCACTGCTACATTCCCCATGATATTCCACAGACGGGTGGTTTGAAGAGTATAATTGATGATGGCAAAACCTTGTCGAAACGTTGTACATTTGCTGTTATGTTAAACTTGTATTAAAGTTCGATGACGAGGAACCCAATTTGAGACTAATAATGGCTGGAGACGGCTTGAATGGGTAATGAAGAAAAACCTGATGATGACAAAACCTTGTCGAAACGTTGTACATTTGCTGTTATGTTAAACTTGTATTAAAGTTTTTCTTCATTACCCATTCAAGCCGTTTCCAGCCATTATTGTATTAAAGTTTTTCTTCGTTACCCATTCAAGCCGTCTCCAAGCATTATTACATCTCTGTACTCAAGGACACCAGTTACTTAAGTAAATGTGTTTCTCGTACGGTTTTACTTTGCAGTGGTCATTATCATTATTCTTGCAAAAATACGTGTAAGGCTGAAATACATTTTGTTTAACTCTGAAATAAGAGTCTTCTGTATTATCCTTTGTCTCTGCAGAAGAAACAACAACAACATAAGCAGAGTACAGTAAATATATATGGTATTTCTCTGGTTTAGGATCAACACAAACATAATATGAAGGAAGACAAGAGGGAGCTTTCCCTTAAAATCCGAATAAGTCTGAATCTATCAACTCTGAGCTTGATATATATATATATATATATATATATATATATATATATATATATACTAATAT
>NW_013668599.1:4441-13619 GCF_000517525.1 Limulus polyphemus
ACAACAACTAATAATAAGTAGTAAGAAGAACGAAGAAGGTAGTACGTTACCTTAACTAACTAACTAAGTACTATAATACTATACTACTACTAGTAGTATATATATATATATATATATATATATATATATATATATATATATAGTATCCACTAATATCGTGATGTAAGTTACTTGAACCCAAGGATCCCAATTCAGTAGTATATGCTTTATTTGATATTAACATGAAGGAATGTATGTAATTATATTTTGTACTCATTTGTATTGTGTATTGTTGTACAAAAGACGAGCATTTTGAAAAGATTGACAATTTGAGCGTAGCAGGTGGTCTTGTGGAGTTTCATTTTTTTTTTTTTTTTTTGGAGAAGTAAAATCTGAGACCGGCCGAGATTCGAACCAGCAGCTCTGTTTACTGGTCAGCTTACGACGCCTTTCCAAACTTTGCTTGTAATAAATACGGAGAGGTTCACCCTACGATACTTGATGGCTTCATTGAGTAGCTACTCTTTAAATACCCTTCCTGATCAGTCTCATCTTTCCAAAATGTTAAGACTGACAGCCTTAATGATCATGCAGTTTTAATATAGTATACGCCACACTTAAGCTTATTAAACTGACATTAGTTTAAAACAGTCTAATTTGTACGTTAGAGCTATCTTACAAATTTAGAAAAACAATATTATACAGAAGGTCGATTAAGTTATATTAAAACGATTATAAATATGCAAATTGGCACATCACTTGACAACCACAGCGGATATATAGTCAGTTGAACGGCAAGTATCTGAATTAAATTTTCACAGTGTTTGTCGTTTTGTGATATCACTAAAAACTGATCAGTTTTGGGAAGGGTACCTACATAACGTCCCAAAATACTCGTGCACTTAATATTATCAAGTGTTCAAATCGAGAATGTAGAATTTACAAAACGGGGATAGCTCTTACCTGATGGTATTGAAAAACAAAATCGTTTAGATCAACTTGGGTTATCAGGACTATCCAGAGAGAAATATGCAACAAGGATCAACTTGAGGTATCGGGACCATCCAGAAACGAACCTGCAACAAGTAATGCTCTAGCCTTGGTAAGCAAAGTGCGGCGTCTTGTAACAAGTGAGAATCTACGAACACAAATCTGAGTGGAAGAAGCCGTCCACGTGCCGCAGGCAACAGTACGCAGAATAATGAACAAAGATATTTGATTGGAGAAGCAACACAAGTCACGTGTAGAAAAATTATTTCCAACCGTCCGATACTTCAAACAACTGGTGAATACGGCGGGTATTCATGCTATTCCATACGAACGTACCGATCAAGTCGCCAGACTTTGTAATGGATTTCTATGGGATCAGACTGTTGGAACGAGCGCTAAAAATCGAAGAGGGGTGTGTTTTAGAGAAGAAAACCTTACGAAGCCTTCTGCAATGAAACATACGCTGCAGTTATGTTTTCAGGATACACGGCCATCAGATAAAATATGACCGGACGTGGCAACATGGTCTGTAATCACGTGATGAGGCTGTAAAATCTAATGTACTTAAACATTTGTATTTCCTCTCTAGGCAGTAGGTAAAAAAAAAGTATGTAACCAAAACAGCGATTTAGGTCGGGCGTGGCCAAGTAGTTAAGGTGTCCGGGTGTGGATTAACGTGTTTCAGCCTGTAAGCACGGTAGAGAAGTGTGCATTCCCACTAATCGGGTGCTAAGAAATCGAGCAAATCCCTTGTGCAGCGGATGATGTTGGCGCCTTCCCTGTAGTCAGTAGTTCGAAATTAGGGACGAATATATAGTTAAACTCGAGGATTCTGTGACCTGGCTGTTTAGTGAACGTGCGTACAATGTGTCATTCAAGTGAAATTTGTATTATCTACTTTAATTTATACGAAACTTCCGACACAGATCTAACTTCCCGCGAATCTGTTTTGATAGTTCTCATACTATACAAGTGTTAAATCACCGAATCTGAAGGTTTATTGAAGGCTTAAAACTAATTGATAAAGGTATATAATTATTTTGTGAAAATATTGTAGATGTTACGAACAAAAAAAAAGTCCGGGTCAATATCAACAGAAACGCTCATTTCTGCAATCAACGAAATTCAGAAAACCAGTTTCTTAAGCTGATGTTTCGTAGTCTAGGCAACCCAACACTTTTCTCTGGTGGACGTCCTAGAAATTAATACATATATTCACTTCTGCCATTACTGAGCTTGACAAAAACAACATTAGTTGATTTACACGTGAACATTGAGTCCTGCATTATTCAGATAATAACAGATTTACTTTCCAACAACATTAGTTGATTTACACGTGAACATTGAGTCCTGCATTATTCAGATAATAACAGAGATTCACTTCCCAGTTTTAATAACTAATTTAGAGATAGTTATTGGAAACAGAAAATTTGACGAAATGATCGATAATGAATTGAAAGACGTTCGAAAGAGTTTGATGCAATGATTAAAAACGACTACGTCATCACACAATGAATGTAAAAAGTTTATGTATTTAAGGGATGTTAAAATATTTCGTTCGCCCTGTAAGAAAATATTTCGTTATCCGTAACTCCAGCATTTGAAATACTGACTCGAACAGGAGATCTAGGGGACTGAACGTGGCAATGTAACTGGCGTGCCCTGACTGTGAATGACTCGAACAGGAGATCTAGGGGACTGAACGTGGCAATGTAACTGGCGTGCCCTGACTGTGAATCTGAGGATTTTAGTTTGTATTCCTTTGCTGCAAAATATTTGGGACCATTGTAGCGCTATAACAGTGACTTTAAAATCAGTAAGACAAGAGTAGCTCAAGAGTTGGCGGTATGTGCCGTTAACTTGCTGTTTCTCTTCTAGTCTATCAATTTAAAATTAGGGACGGCTATGTGCAGATAGTCCATGTGCAGCTTCGTACGAACATTCTAAAACAAGCAGAAGACTCTTACTATTGAAAATTACCAATCCTAAATTAGTAGCAACATTTGTTTGTTTGTTGTTTTTTTTTCGTTTTTTAAGGAAATGTAATCGAATAAAAACGAGTTTTGGCAAAGCTGAGCTAATAACATAAATACGTTTTTTGCTTGGCTCATTCTAGGCGATGCAGAATTTAGTACCTAAAGAATTTTTTAATTTTTAACTCGCAGATTAGACGGAAGGCATCTCGTCATCAGCACCTACCACTAACTCTTTTGCTACTGAGAGGGCATTGGAATGAAAGCATTAACAAATTTAAACTGCAAAAAACAGATTACGCCAAATATCATTACGACGTTTTATTGTATTAGAGAATATAATGACTTCTTTGTTAAAACTAGCCGTATGAGACAGTTTTTCTTGTAACAAGTATTTTTAACGTATTTTTCTTTCGTCTGAAGTATTGGGGAAAATATCTTCACAAAAATTCTGTCAGTTTTTGTTTGTTTGTTTGTTTTGAATTTCGCGCAAAGCTACAACGAGGGCTATCTGCTCTATCTTATTTTGGACACATCTACGTTGCAGGGCTATTGGCAACATACACTGTCGTCATATAGATCATGACCGGACATGGCGATCTGGTCAATAACTACGTGGTGAGTCTCTAACATCGTGAAGCTTTGCGCAAATATCAGAAACAATCAACAGATCTCTCGTGAATGGTATTTTAGGCGAATTAATAGGTAGAAAATCAATTAATTAAATACAAGTATTTTTTTTTATTTAACTATGTTGACGGCTTGTGAATAACATCTTGAAAATAAGAATATTATACAATTATTATTATTACTTAAAGGAATTTGTTCATCCCTAAGGCACGTGGCACTTGCTAAAAAACAACAAAAAACTACCCATTTAGAACGCTCTCACAACGTTATCAATTAACAAATTAAATCATTTGTGAACAAAGCAGATAAAATGAAGAGACATCTCTTAATTTTTGACACCTAATCAATACATATCTCACTAAAAGTGTAAATTAGATAGCCAAAGATACGATTTTTCACTTGGATCAATAAAACACTGTGACAAGCCCAAGACGAATTGAGTATGCATGGTGTACCGTCTTCTTAATACTTGATCAATGAAATCTATTATACACTATTTCACTTTGCACATAATTATTGATTCTAGTCAGTGATTACTTTGGATTTTCAGTGACTCTAATTATTCATACACCCACATGATATCAAATATGTTAGGAAAATTTGTGCGTGTTAAAAGAATCCACAAAAATAACTACTCTGAAAAGAAGAGAAGCAAAGGATGACCTTTAAGATGGTTCTTCGATTTAATAATTAGCACGTTTTAGAAAAATATGCAAAGAAAACACTTAGGAAACCGGGCAAGCAGCCAGTAAATTGAAAGGATTGTACGCAAAATAGTCTATAGTTTTTAGAACCTTCGCGCAAAACTACACAAAGTGCTGGCTGTCTTTGCATAGCCCTGATTCTAAAGCAGCACAAAGTGCTGGTTATCTGTACACAGCCCTAATTGGAAATTATGGACTAAATGCCCTACTACCAACTCTTTGGCAACTTTTTCTTGACCTACTTGTGGGATTTGATTTTCACTCTAATAGGGCACCCACGGCTTCTGTGCGTGCAGCGCATTTTTTTGTGGCAACAGGACGCGAACCATGAATCCTCGGACTCACATTCCAGGCACGCTAACCAGAAAGCCACACCCAGCCATTTAGTTTAAAAAAAACAACTATTAAATTGGGTTTTCTTATTTTGAAAGTTATAGAAGTTCTGTATAAAACGCGGTTCTAAGGATTTTTAATTTCTAAGATTTTTCTAATAGCGATTATATACGGATTTTATCAATGTTTTGATGGCCTTCTCGTCAAACTTAAGAAAACTCTGTGTTCTTACAAGAAAAGCAAAAATCATGACAAGAGAAATAAAAAATATATACAATTACTAACAAACAACAACAACAAACATTTTGTTTGTTACCACTTTTACCAATATGTACTTGTAAATGGTGTGTAAGCAGGCATGATTTTCCATAGACTTGCGAGACAACGCCTTTGGATAGTAGTCTCTAAAGGTAGATGCCAGTCAATATTATGTTTTTTACTTCAAGGAGCATGATGGCCAGTATCAGTGCGTGCGAGGTGTCTTTGCATCTGTCATATGTGGGCAGAGATTGCGCATGCTAGGTTTTTTCTTGTTGCTCATTGACTAAACTACACCTTTCTTCGGGTCTGTGGGTTCTTCCTTCAAAGAGTAGTTTAACAGGTCGTGTTTGGTTGCTGCTGATCAGCACAACGTTCAGGGGTTGCTTGTTCTCCTTCATAAGTTACATCATTATTCAATTACATTTTTAGTTTAACTTATTTAAACCACCAGAACAACTTTGCTAGGACTCAAGATATTTCTTCATGTATATTTTTTTTATTGGTTTTTCCAATATATGTCAGTCTCTTCTTTGTAACTATATAGTTTCATTCGTTCAACCAAATACACGAATCTTCTGCTACTGTTTGTCATGTTTTCTAGGTCACTCGCTTTTTTTTTAATAGACTTTGATTATACGAGTGACTTTTGTTAAACCATCACGAACCTCAAGCAGCTGGAGAGTAAAATGAATGTTCACGTTATTCCTTACGAAAGCATAATGGTCAATTCGCTGAAACTGGCGCTGAGAAACCATCGTTCTCTTACATAGGTGGATTATGGAAAGCAGCAGGGAAAAATGGTGTACTTTAGCCATGACAGCTATACATTTGTCTTTCAGAAAGGAAACTATGCCACGGTCGTCAGGTAAAGCATGGCTTATCATTGAGACACGTACTGTAACGTACTCAACACCCCGTAGAGCCTGTAGGCTGAGTCCATCATTTGTACAATATCTTGGATTTCACCAGTTATTGAAAATTAGAAAAACATCCAGTTTCATTAATAAGCAAAAAGAATACAAATAAAAATAGTACTATATTATTGGAACGATGCATTTGAGGGAGTTCAGTGTTAATTCCATAATTAAACCACCTTTTTTTTTTCAAATATGAAATACACGGTACCTCTAGATGATACAGATTTCATGACGTCATTTAAGTATGTTGTTTTAAAACAAAAAATCTGTGTGCTTTATTCAAAATAAACAGATCCGTCCCAAGACTTAATACTTTATTAGGAACGCGTATTTCTTGAAGGAGAGGCACTAATTTTAGTGGAAACCTGTCATTAATGTCCTAGAATTATCAGTAACAAGTCTTGTAAATATTTGATTCCTCAGTGCCTCACGTAGTATTTTAGATATTAAAAATACCCAATTCAGTCGAGACTTCATTCTTGCTCATGCATTTAGTCCCTATTTATCGACAATAAATGTTTGTTTTTCCTTTGTTTATATAGATATTTCGAACTATTTTAGAGTTGATTTTTGCGGAAACAACTCTTCCATATAACGCAGCTAAATTTTTACTGCAGTATTCTGATGTATTTTATATACAAAAACAGCATATTCAATCTGGGTGAATTACTTGAAAAAATCACTGCAATATAACAAAAGTTTCTATTTCCTGATTTCTTTACACACAAAACAAGAAACGTATTTTCTATGATAACCACAGTATTTTATTTCTTTAATTCAGTTCTGTGCTCATATATTAGATATAAACCGTCACTAAGAGCTCAGGCAGTTGTAAAACTGTCGTCGTTAGAAATTTATTTCTTAATTTAGTAAAAGGAAGTCTGTGTTTAAACTTCATTTTAATTTCCAAATTACAAGTACTTAAAACAGAGAAAATTGCCTCTAAGGATCATTATTACATCTTAAGATCATGGACGAACTATTTACTCCTTTATTTGTGAATGTTTGGTGTCTCGTTTTCTGCCAGTTATCTCCTAAATACGTTGGGTTTTGTGTTAAATAAACGTGATGTTTTCTCTCCGATTCTGTGGTGTTTTCATAGGCTGGTATGTCCGGGCCTTCGTACAGTTTAAATATGAAATCACCAAAGTTTAAGGAGTGTGCTATTATCAAACCTTACAAAACGGCAACGCTTAGAGAAACTTAGATTAAGAACATTATCGAAAGATTGTCAGAGCAGCAACACTTTCCGGTGGCTCACCGGTTAGCTTGATGGCTTTATAACGTTAAAATTCGAGGTAGGCATAGCACAGATAGCTAATTGTGCAGTTTGTGCTTACCAGCAAATAACAAACTTTGAGGAAAAGAGGCGAGAACTGTCTTTTCTATGAAACAGTGAACAAGAATTGCCAGCAAGCGCGTGATTGTCTAAGGTCTCAATTAAATGTTCAGATCTCAACAGGAATCCCTAAATAAATTTGAAATTTTCGTCCTGGTTTATGAAAGAGTTTCTGCACCTTTCTACAGTGTATACTGATTGTAAATTTTCAGAAATACTCGTAAAGGTGGAGCTGTTTAGAATACGTTAATCTGATTAAGTTTTTGATTAAGCAAGATGCCCTGTCAAAACAGTTCTGCAGTGTTTTCAAACATAAAATTGGGCAGGTTCATTTAGTAATGACATAGCTTAAGACACGTTAACAATGGAGATTTTCTTTTAGTAACAAAGCTTGTCGGATTTGTTGAAAATCAAATCACAAGAGATGAGACAGAAAGTAAATAATCCTGATAAACTTTTGAACAGGAAGACAGTTGACGTTCTATAACATTTTGTCGTGCATGTTTCGTTTTCCTTTTGACGTGTATATACAGGTAACCTTCCACTTCACAATGTGACAGTAAGAAAGTTGAATCATGGTTAAATATAAGTGTATATATACAGGTAACCTTCAACTTCACAATGTGACAGTAAGAAAGTTGAATCATGGTTAAATATAAGTGTATATATACAGGTAACCTTCAACTTCACAATGTGACAGTAAGAAAGTTGAATCATGGTTAAATATAAGTGTATATATACAGGTAACCTTCCACTTCACAATGTGACAGTAAGAAAGTTGAATCATGGTTAAATATAAGTGCTTATATTTATTATCGTGATGTGCTGTCTTTGGTCTAAAAGATTGCGTGCCTTCAGAAGTTCTGTAGTTCCCATTCTTTCTTTAGTCACGAGAATTTATGTAAATATTTGTACGTTACGTAAGGAAGTGTCACGTTAATAAATCGTTGTTTAACTTTCACAAGGAACAAAAGACATGTTTTATGTTTCTCAGTCAACATAAAATCAGCTTAGAACAACAGGTTAGTGAGGGCGCCATGTTGGGATGATTTTATTCACCATGTTCTAAAATGAAGCTCCCTTACACCCCATAACTATGACGTACTGCACCATCATAGGTATACTCTATTGAACAACGTGGATGTTGTTGTCATACCAACTATTTGATGATGAGGGATAAATTACGTTTAGGGATATAGCAAATAAATTATCCATCGTTCGTTTCCTCATTACGTGGTGTCCTGAATAAATATTACCATGGCTGCTCCCACCCCTATCGCTAATTGTGCATTATTTTGTCCCTTCTTTTATTATGAGTATTATTTTCTCATGAAGCTATACTGTAAAACTTATCTGTGTGTCCAGCTCATGGTGGAGATATTTATTGGGATTTTAGTGATTATAAATAACTCGCTAACGGAAGTCGAATAATTTTAGATGACGTTGAAGAGACGACTTCCTGATTTCATGTGTTACTCGAAGTAAGTAAAATGAACGAGTTGACGCATGTAATACTTCAGATGTTGATTTAGGTGTGTTTTGAAAGGACACTAATCTCAGATCGTGGTCAGAAGTGTTTACTATTATACCGAGAGTATATAGAACGGAAAACTTTCCAACATCGAGGGACAGATCTACTTCTAGGAGTGTTTTTTTTCTTGGGCATCTCCGTAAATGTTGTGCCCTCGATAATCTAATGTAACACGAGGAAATCGCACTGCCATTATTATGCCATTTGCCCCAGAATAATAAAATGGGTGACATAGGTGAAGAGAGACGGATAATAGAGAAAGAAAAATGGTTATTTCACCCTATCATTTTTACGGGATTTATTTCACCCTGTCATATTTACCGTATTTATTTCACCCTGTCATATTTACCGTATTTATTTCACCCTATCATATTTACGGGATTTATTTCACCCTGTCATATTTACGGGATTTATTTCACCCTATCATTTTTACGGGATTTATTTCACCCTATCATATTTACGGGATTTATTTCACCCTATCATATTTACGGGATTTATTTCACCCTATCATATTTACGGGA
>NW_013668599.1:14646-24198 GCF_000517525.1 Limulus polyphemus
AAGGGAAAGACTTGCTACAACCATTAAAAGAAAGGGAAAAACTTGCTACAACCATTAAAAGAAAGGGAAAAACTTGCTACAACCATTAAAACAAAGGGAAAAACTTACTACAACCATTTTTTATGACTGTATTCGCAAAACTGTTTTGCGTGTCTAACAGTTACCAATCTATTTAAAATATGCATCTGTTCAGTAGATTTAAACAGCATTAGAAGTAAAAATAGAAGTTTAGTTTGAGAAGAGAGTTGTATAAGGTGATAAATTTAATGTATGTACATTCCTACATATTCATTTGATTATAGTTACTACATTACGGGGAAATATATTAGACGCTCGTAATAAGCAGTGCAAACTTTAGGGAAAAAAATATATATTATAAAACAATTTGTTTGGATACTTCTGACTACAAATGTTTGGGCAAGAATATATTTTTCTCATCCAAAAGTAATGGGAACAATATAATGATCGTCTTCCTCCTGATACTTCTTCCTCTTTAGGAAAACCCCTAATAAACCCAAGATAAAACTAGATGGTCGATTTGTTAGACATGTATTTCACTGGTTATTGGAGATCTTCTGACAGGAAGAGAATAAAGTGGAAGTTTGACGACTAAAAAACGTAATTTTTAGAGAAAGAAAATCGATTTCGATTCAGCGCACAGTTCCGGTTTTTTATCGGAAGTACGATGAAACTAGCTTAAGGGTTGTAAGTAACAGTGAAACTAGCTGTCAGATTATAATGTGGGTCATATTGAAAGTAACGATGAAGTTAACTGTATCGGAAGTAACAGTGAAACTAGCTATCAGTTTATAATGTGGGTCATATTGGAAGTAACGATGAAACTAGCTGTCAGATTATAATGTGTGTCATATTGGAAGTAACGATGAAACTAGCTGTCAGATTATAATGTGTGTCATATTGGAAGTAACGATGAAGCTAACTGAGTATCGGAAGTAACAGTGAAACTAGCTGTCAGATTATAATGTGGGTCATATTGGAAGTAACGATGAAGTTAACTTAGTATCGGAAGTAACAGTGAAACTAGCTGTCCGATTATAATGTGGGTCATATTGGAAGTAACGATGAAACTAGCTATCAGTTTATAATGTGGGTCATATTGGAAGTAACGATGAAACTAGCTATCGATTCATAATGTGGGTCATATTGGAAGTAACGACGAAACTAGCTATCAGTTTATAATGTGGGTCATATTGGAAGTAACGACGAAACTAACTTAGTATCGGAAGTAACGGTGCCTAGACAGTAGTTACAGAGAACTAGCCGTGCGAGACCTTAAACTAGTATTAATAATACTTTTTTCAATATTAAAAGTCTTTAATCTCAATAAATTGCATAGGAATGTTAACTTGTGTTCTTTAGAGCCATATTATTGGCGAGAGTTTTGGAATTGTTTGTGTTTATTCTCCTTGTTGTTTTGTTATTAAGCATAAAGCTACATAAAAGGCTCTCTGTGGTCTGCCCACCACGGGTATCGAAACCCGGTTTCTTGCAGTATAAGTCCGCAGACATACCGCTGTGCCACTGGGGAGGGGGGCTTTATTCTTCATAATTTCAGTTTTACTCGTGGTTAGGTCAATTACATATAAAGCTCACGATAAGAATAATGTCTGTAATGAGATAGGCTGTATGTATTGATAAAAGTTACATATAAAGCGCATGATAAGAATAATGTCTGTAATGAGATATGTTTTATGTATTGATAAAAGTTACATGTAAGCTCATGATAAGAATAATGTCTGTAATGAGATAGGCTGTATGTATTGATAAAAGTTACATGTAAGCTCATGATAAGAATAATGTCTGTAATGAGATATGCTGTATGTATTGATAAAAGTTACACGTAAAGCTCATGATCAAAATAATGTCTGTAATGAGATAGGCTGTATGTATTGATAAAAGTTACATGTAAGCTCATGGTGAGAATAATGTCTGTAATGAGATAGGCTGTATGTATTGATAAAATTCTACTATAATGAGAACAATTCATCATTCTGATAAACTACATTTATAATAGTGTATAATAATTCATTGTTGGACTGACTGATCATACGGTTACCTTATCTTCGCCACTAACTGAAGACTGTGGAAGTAGTAAGGCTATTCGACATGGGTAGTAATGATGTAATATGTGGAAGTAGTAAGGCTATTCAACATGGGAAGTAATGATGTAATATGTGGAAGTGGTAAGGCTATTCGACATGGGAAGTAATGATGTAATATGTGGAAGTGGTGTAAGGCTATTCGACATGGGAAGTAATGATGTAATATGTGGAAGTGGTAAGGACTTCCCATGTCGAATAGGGGTAATGCTATTCGACATGGGAAGTAATGATGTAATATGTGGAAGTGGTAAGGCTATTCGACATGGGAAGTAATGATGTAATATGTGGAAGTGGTAAGGCTATTCGACATGGGAAGTAATGATGTAATATGTGGAAGTGGTGTAAGGCTATTCGACATGGGAAGTAATGATGTAATATGTGGAAGTGGTGTAAGGCTATTCGACATGGGAAGTAATGATGTAATATGTGGAAGTGGTGTAAGGCTATTCGACATGGGAAGTAATGATGTAATATGTGGAAGTGGTAAGGCTATTCGACATGGGAAGTAATGATGTAATAGTAAATAAACGAAACTGTACTTGATTAGAAATGATTGTACAACCAGTAGAAGTTGAGACTAAAACTCTGATTATAATCACGATTCACCAAACAAGAGGCGACCACATCATAGCAGTAGTTATTAATACACGGAGTATATTTCTCCAGCACATTCCGAGAAGAAAAACCAAAACTGCACAATCAGAGTACATAATCTCTATAGCCAACCAACCAGAAAGTTGAATCAGAAGAATCTAGAAATATTTTTGTTGTGTATGACAATCGTAAGGAAATCTATGTACAAGGTAAAATAGGATACAATACAACCATTTCATACGAAGCAGTAGACGAGTTCCTTGAGCAGATGTAAGCAGATCTTGCTAATTTGGGCTAGTTTTAGTTTCATTGCTATTGACATTAAATTTTATTTTAGAGGTGCGTTCTGCCTCTAATATTACTATCAATTTGTACAAACTTTTACATTGATCTTACACCTACGTAGAAGGATTCCATCAAAGTTCGAAAGAACGGTGTACAAGTGATCTGCGCATGTTGCCCTTGAGCCACCAGGAGGCGTATCAGCATAGATTACTTCTCTAATTTTATTACGAAAAACAGCATAACAATATTTCTGTGTTGCTAAGTGTGTTTTATGTTCACCATTTATAAAGAATAAGTCCCCAAATTACTTAACTATCAGTTCAGTTCATCTGTACATATACTTGTAATGGTGACATGAAGTAAGCAGTTGTGGGACACTTCTACAATGTAGATACTTGCGTTATCTTAAACTAAGCTCTGTATTAGGGATGGATTAATAATTAATAATAATCTAAGTGTACTTATATAAATATTATAATCTGTCTGTAATCTGCTTGTGTTATCTAAAACTAAGCTCTGTATTAGGGATGGATTAATAATTAATAATAATCTAAGTGTACTTATATAAATGTTTAATCTGTCTGTAATCAGCTTGTGTTATCTTAAACTAAGCTCTGTATTAGGGATGGATTAATAATTAATAATAATCTAAAGTGTAATTATATAAATATTATAATCTGTCTGTAATCTGCTTGTGTTATCTAAAACTAAGCTCTGTATTAGGGATGGATTAATAATTAATAATAATCTAAGTGTACTTATATAAATGTTTAATCTATCTGTAATCTGCTTGTGTTATCGTACATTTCTTTTAAACTTCGTTATTACTACCTTTGAAAAATGCCTCAAAGATTTTTCTATTTGAACTGGAATTTGAAGGAGCAATTGATTTTAGTTTAGAAATTTTATGTTGCGTCTTTTCATTGGTCTTTAAGATATTGTGGTACATTTAAGGATCGTCTGTATGTTGTATTAATTCGGTTGTCGTCTGTGACAAAGTTGTATTCGATTTCATTTTTTGTTGTGAAACTCAAAGTCACATAATGAGTTGCCTGGGCTGTGCTTACCGAGAATATCGAAACCCGGTTTTGGCATTATAAGATCTTAAGCTTATTGATTTACCGCTAGCGGGTTAGCTTGATGTTTTGATGATGGATTTGAACCCCCACCCCCTGGTGGATCTGCAGTAAGATTGAAGGCTTGTAACGCTAAAATACGGAGTTTCATCCTTTCTAAGAGGCACAGCCGAAATATATCGCTGTTCAGTTTTGTTTTTAATAACAAACAAACTGGACAGTTGTAGACCGACTATCAGTTGGACAGAAACAAAATCGATTAAAATGCGTGGGAGAAGTACAATATTGAACAATGATTTGAAATTAATTTTGGTTCTTTAGCTTTTGTTGATAGCTTAACAAATTGAATTGGACCACGCACTTTCTATAAATTGCCCTAACCTTTCTGAATTACAGCCGAACGTAACGATAATAGCCAGAGTGTTAATAGCCGATTAGTTGTAATTTTTTAAGGGTTTAAACCCCGAACTGGCTCATTTCATAAGTCATCGTAATCATGATTTTTACTTGTAATTCCACTAAGCCTTTTAAAGTGTATTGTTATAGGTTACTTAAATTTATAATTATTTAAGTTTTCAACTGTTAACAATAAATTTGCTTTGGTGTGTCGTATTTTATTTTTTGTACTCGGAAGTAAGCCTATTCATACAAGTTTCAATATCCTTATATTATTAATACTTCTGATGAAAGGCAGGTTAACTAAATAATTAGAAAAAAAAAACTTAATGGCAAATAAATAATGTACAAAATAACTGACTGGAAAGTATTTAATTAATTAACTAATGCAAAATAATCGGCGTAGGTGTAAAAATAGTAGCAATCAAAATCATTTTAAACCTTATGTAACTGACGATAATCGCTCCCCCCCAGTGGCACAGCGGTATGTCTGCGTACTTACAATGCTAGAATCCGGGTTTCGATACCCGTGGTGTAGCTTTGTGCTTAATTACAAACAAAACAAAACAAACTGACGATAATTATGAAAAAGGATGGAGTAAATCATTACTTTCAAAAATGCATAAATACTTATTTGATCCCAAGATCCACATAGCTTAACATTACACGAAACCTGGTTATGTTTACAGTTGTGCACATCCGAGAACAAAAACTGGTCGATAATAATAAAAAAAAGCTAAAAAAATAACCATACAAAAGAACGCTAGTTAGTATAGAAGTCTTATTATTGGACTCGTATGTTTTCCCTCATTGTTCCTTTGTCACTCGATAGGGGAATTTTGGAAATGTTTTTTTTTCTTCATAAAACCATCATTCTTATCGAACATTTCTTGAGAAGTGATAATAAGAGAACATTATTGGACCTTATGTTTCAACATGGTCCATTCCATTCTACGTGATCATGTGGTATTCCTGTTAATTTATTCCTTGATGAAACTTCATTGTTACTTTATCACCAAATGATTTTCATTTGTATGTGGGTACAATTTAAAAATATTTTGACAACTTATGTTGAAAATGGGATAGCTAAACAAACGGATATATATATATATATATATATAGATGCACATATTAGTAAAAGCTGTCTTGTCAAATATAAATAAAACCTCGCCTAGTCCATTTTCTTAATTGCATATCGAACGTTTTTTTGGTCTGAATGACAAACAAAAAATGCTGTTGGAACGTACCGTAAAAAAACATAAAATGCTGTTGGAAACTACTGAAATAAAAACAAAATGTTGTTGGAACGTACCGTAGAAAAAACATAAAATGCTGTTGGAACGTACCGTAAAAAAACATAAAATGCTGTTGGAACGTACCGTAAAAAAACCCATAAAATACTGTTGGAAACTACTGAAATAAAACATAAAATGTTGTTGGAACGTACCGTAGAAAAAACATAAAATGCTGTTGGAACGTACCGTAAAAAAACACAAAATGCCGTTTGGAACGTACTGTAAAAAAACAAAAAAAAACACACAAAATGCCGTTTGGAACGTGCCTTAAAAAAACGCAAAATGCCGTTTGGAACGTGCCTTAAAAAAACGCAAAATGCCGTTTGGAACGTGCCGTAAAAAACACAAAATGCCGTAAAAGCAAGGGAAAACAAAAGTATTTACTTGTTTAATGAATGTTTTAAAAAGCAAGTAGAAAACAGCCAGTTTTTCGGATGAAAGAGACTTGTATATCAATTTATTTACATCACTACGTCTGCTGCTGGTGCGTTACTTAAAAATAATCTTTTTAATATTAAACAAAAGTTGATACTCGTGTCACTTCAATGAAATCACGTCCGCTCGAGTGACCGTCTAATTCGTTAAATACCGAGATTAGCTCTGGAGAGTCTTATTAAAACCTTCCTTATAATGAAAAAAAAACAACAACAAAAACTGGTACTGAAATATTAATTCTATTGTTAGTCTGTTGTACGAATACCAAGATCATTTAAAGTAATTTAGCGAGAGAAAAAAATTAGAATTTCATGAAATAATTTCGCAATCTCGTCAGCAGAATATAGAATGTTTTTTTTTCTTCTAATACTAGTCGGAGTGTGTGGACATTTTTTATAATTTTGAAGGATATAAATCATAGTAGTTCTTGTACAGATTGGATAACAATACAATCTTCCTTTCTTTGGGAGTAATTTTATTCGAATTTCTGGATTTTTCTAGTGCAATAACGATGTTTCTTTGTGTAGTACGAAATTAATTTTACGAACTTTTAAATATCTTAATGCCTCTTGGTGTTATCAGCTTAATATGTGACCTAGTGACTAATATAACGTTTCTTTTCACTTACTCAGTTTTACATCTGAAAAAAAGATTTCGATATCTTTAAGGAAACAAATCTAATAAAGGAGATTTATAGACTAAGAACCGATTTAACAGATTATTTAATACTAGCGAGTTGATCTTAGGTTCAATCTAAGATCAACTCACTAGTATTAAATAACCTGTTGAAAGAAACAAAATCTAAGATCAACTCGCTAGCATTAAATAATCTATTAAAGAAACAAACAATAATATAAGATCAACTCGCTAGTATTAAATAATCTGTTAAAGAAACAAACAATAATTAAATAATCTGTTAAAGAAACAAATACTAGCGAGTTGATCTTATATTATTGTTTGTTTCTTTAATAGATTATTTAATGCTAGCGCGTTGATCTTAGGTTAAATTGCATCCATAAGAAATGTTGATCTTATATGCAATGTAACCTCGAAGATAAAGAAGGTAATATGTTTTATCCTAAAGCAATGTAGGAGGTTATTGTTTTTTTCGTCACTCAACTTACGATCCTGTTTTATCCACACGTAAATGATGTTTTCTTCAGTTCTGCCCCAAATCGTCCAATTCTTCTTTTATCGTAAATAGCGACTTCTATATGAGTGGACTGCAAGGATTGAAGAGTAGATGGGCTCGAGAATTTCTACTAAATTTTTCAATAAGTATAGTTGAATATTTACTGGAGGGTGAAGAGACCCCCTGGAAATAGTTGAAGAAGAACATATGTTTGATAATGGCGAAATAAAGATGTGAAAGGTATCATAACCTGGTGGTCAGCAATATAATCTTACTCGAAGTTATCGATTAAATCATTATGAAGTTAAATAACTACAATAAAAATGTTTTGTTCATAAGTTTAGATAAAAATAAAGATATTTTCAGTACTGTTAACAAATTTCCCTTGCCAATATTCATACAAGTCAGTACGATTTGGTTTGATCCTTGATAACGTTCCTCCAATTCATTGTATCACTTGGAACGTTTGATACCTTATCTGGTATGGATTAGTCAGATTTATTAGTCAGATATTCATTCCTAGTTATTGAGCTTATTAAGTCTACAAATAGAGAGGGCTTTAAACCACGGTTCTTTACGATCGTTTGATATTAATATGTGGTTTAGTTAATTGGTGTTCAGTAATAACATTAATGAACTATTAAATCTTCTATTGTTCATTAAGTTTTCTGGATATAAATTACTTGGGTCGATGATCATAAATCCAAAGATGTGGATTGGTAAGGTAAAGAAGAGATTTAGCTGAATTTTTAGTCGACAACAAACAAAGTTGCTTCCACAAAAAGCACCATAAGTTCGTACAATCACTTGAACTTGCACTTCCTTGCGATGTATAGAAGATAACGTAGATCGGAAATTCTACTTTTCACGTCAGTGATGTGAAATTATTAATGAGCAATTCAAGAGGAATGTAAAGAAGAAATATCTCTAGTGTGAATTTTATTTCAAATATTATCCTATTTGTTTTAAGTTACTTCTCTAGTTTAAAGAAATATCTCTAGTGTGAATTTTATTTCAAATATTATCCTATTTGTTTTAAGTTACTTCTCCAGTTTAAAGAAATATCTCTAGTGTGAATTTTATTACGAATATTATCCTATTGGTTTTACGTTACTTCTCCAGTTTAAAGAAATATCTCTAGTGTGAATTTTATTACGAATATTATCCTATTGGTTTTAAGTTACTTCTCCAGTTTAAAGAAATATCTCTAGTGTGAATTTTATTACGAATATTATCCTATTGGTTTTAAGTTACTTCTCCAGTTTCGAGGTTCAGAAACGTAACTCTAGAGAGCATTATCTCAACACATTTTGCAAATGAAAATGCGATAAACCCTTGCAAGATTCAATGTCAAGCCTACTATTATTGATTTTACGAATCTAATACTAACATGATTTGGTGATACGTTCTTAAATAATTTAGAGCATGACATCACGTTTATTGAATTGTATATTCTAAGATCCATTATAAATGGTAGGACTAACTGTAGTTTCCCTTTGAAGACAAAGTAACTTTGATCTCTAAATGTTTCGTGTACTGCTCGACTACTTCCGAGCCACCTCTTGAGACGTAAAGCTCAATGTTCTTGTATTTTAAAATCTCCTTTCAGTTCCGCTAATGGACGGCATAGGATCATACTTCAATACCGGCCATCTTTAATACATATATTTTATCACGAAAATTTAACATTCGTGCAGTTTTCAGTCTCCAGATAGCGAGAGTACTTGACGAGTATCCGCGTCGCGTACGGTTAGATTTTTTCTACTAAATTTCTCTCGTGGGAGGAACGTGAAATGTAGTAAAATTCATATTCAGAATGTTCCGAGCGTGTCAAACTGTGAATCAAAAGGATTTATGGTTCGCGCCCATTACCGCAAAAACGCTTTCCACACTCTAGGTCTACGGGCGCGTTATACGAGTGACTGTCGAATCCCACTATGGTTTAATAGATATTACTGAAGAAATTATATCACTATCTGTACACAACAAGGAAAGTGGTCTGTATGTTCTGTGTGGTTTTTATTTATTACTGAAGAAATTATATCACTGTATTCACACAACAAAGAATGTGGTCTGTATGTTCTGTGTGGTTTTTATGTATTACTGAAGAAATTATATCACTGTCTTCACACAACAAAGAAACACAGAACATACAGACCACCAGTGATATAATTTCTTCAGTAATACATAAAAACCACTTTGTTGTGTGAAGAAAA
>NW_013668599.1:25150-27431 GCF_000517525.1 Limulus polyphemus
TGTATGTTCTGTGTGGTTTTTATGTATTACTGAAGAAATTATATCACTGTCTTCATACAACAAAGAAAGTGGTCTGTATATTCTGTATGGTTTTTATGTATTACTGAAGAAATTATATCACTGTCTTCACACAACAAAGAAAGTGGTCTGTATGTTCTATGTGGTTTTTATGTATTACTGAAGAAATTATATCACTGTCTTCATACAACAAAGAAAGTGGTCTGTATATTCTGTATGGTTTTTATTTATTACTGTAAAACTTATCTCACTGTATTCACACAACAAAGAAAGTAGTCTGTATGTTCTATGTGGTTTTTATGTATTAGTGAAGAAATTATATCACTGTATTCACACAACAAAGAATGTGGTCTGTATGTACTGTGTGGTTTTTATGTATCACTGAAGAACTTGTATCATTGTCTTCACACAACAAAGAAAGTGGTCTGCATTTTTTGAAGATGATGATGATATCTAAGTTGTCTATGAAGAGTGGTGAAAATGGTAACTATAACATCACCGTGGAAGTGAGTTGGACCTGTGATAAAACTCAGAATTTCAGAGCTGGTGAATCTTGTTCAAAAACGTGCGATATCATAAAATAATCTTTTCACTTTAAGCTATGGGTGTGTTATCATAGTAACGGTCAATCCCTTAGCGTAGATTTTGTGTGGTAGGGTGCTGCTGAACGAATACTTTCCCTTTGGACAGTAGTTGAAAATTAGAGACTGTGACATATAGCCTTAGTAGTTTCGCCATAAATACAAACTATAAATAACGAACATCATTGATAATGTATCTTTCCTATCTTGCTGATCATGATAAATGTTTTCATTCATATCACCATTTTTAGTTATCTATGTAAATTTCAATAAAATCCACACTATAAGTACGCATGATATTAGGGAATTAATTCTACTTCCAATTAATCATCACAGTGACATCTACTTCATTAAAGAAAAACTACTACTAAAATGCGAACTGCCTACATTTGTTACTCAAAAAAAGATTAATTTCTAAGAAATTCGAACTTACGCTACTAACATATGAATAACAACATTTGTTTATCAGATTACATGCAGTAGTTGCAAGAGTCTACGACTCATTCTGCCGTGATAGGCTAATCATTCAACACATCGTCAAGAATGACTTGAATTACTAACCACTTGTAGAAACGTTCCCTAAACTAGAGCACTTAAATTTTCAATTTTAAACTTGTCAGAAACTGCACTTTCTAAATGTTACATATTGAAAAAAACTTACCTTCAAAGAAGAAATGAGACATAACTCAATAATACTATTTAGAAACTATTCATTCATTGGTTTTAGAATTATGAATTTGATAACGTAAAAATATTTATATATTCTTCTTTCTGAAACAAACGTAAGCTTAGTTTAGTGTTAATATAAAATTACACAATTAAAATAGATTGATATATCCAGGTTGGCTGTTGTATTCTTGGAGTAGCTCGAGATTAATTGGAATATTAATAGGAAACTATAAAGAATATTAACTGGGCTATAACTGTAAATCAAAATTTCCCTCATTTTCACACTGTAGCGCCCTCTATTCTAAACCATAATTTAAACCAATCCTACAGATTTTCAAGTATTACATTTTGAAAGATGTTGGTTAGTGCGTCACAATATTTATGTTGATTTATATAATACATATTTCTAGAAGTAATCTTTTACCACACTTGTTATTCATTAGCTCAGTAACATAAGCTTATGGTTTAGTGAATGCCATTTTTATGAATAGCTATATAACTGATAAAGATAAGACTATGAAATGATTTAGTATTTACCATTATGCTACAGGAAATGTTTGTTGATTTTGGTGGAGTTAGATAATGATTTGTAATTGTAAGTACCATAAAAGGATTTACAACTAAACATTGAAGAGGATAAAAAAAATTACTATAAAACAATATGTTTCACCGATAATCTATTATAATAACCACTCAGTTTTTGTCTGTCCTGAGAATGCGCGCGTACTTCATTTCAACGGATATAAACAAAACGGCCCGGCATGGCCAGGTGGATAAGGCGCTCAACTCACAATCTGAGGGTAGCGGGTTCGAATCCGCATACCACCAAACATGCTCGCCCTTTCAGCCGTGGGGACGTTATTATGTGACGGTCAATCCCACTATTCGTTGGTAAGAGTAGCCCAAGAGTTGGCGGTGGGCGGTGATGACTGGCTGCCTTCCCTCTAGTCTTACACTGCTAAATTAGGGACGGCTAGCGCAGATAGCCCTCGTGTAGCTTTGCGCGAAATTCA